>NC_051180.1:192566025-192756025 GCF_013339695.2 Rhipicephalus sanguineus
AAATTTTTCAAAGAAAATTTGAGCTTACACAGCTTGCGTAGGCTATTTACTTGGAGGAGCCAAAGGGGAGGAGTAAAGGGCCACTTCACCGCTTTCCTGTCCACCCCCACCCAAGCCGGGAAAAGTAGGAGGGCAAGGAACGACACCTAGTATATAAATTCGTAGTCCTTTATAATCTTATAACTATGCACAACCAGCTCAATGTCGCTTGCTTAAGTATTAATCGACTGAACTTGGTCTTCTTCTTAAGAAAGACTTTATATTAGAGGGCTCTAACAGTAAAGAATTTTGCACTCGGCTTATCCTGAAGACTTCTGCGAAGTACCTTGCTTTGTCAGCCACATGTTTTGTTTAATAAGTGAGAAGTTAAGGTACTAGAGTCATAGCAGGTTCTTCATACTCATCGTATCAACAACGCCAAACTAGGACTGGCAAGTTTGCTGACGCAATGCTCAGATGATCAGGTTAAATTTGTGTGTACTTTTTAAAGTTCACAGTAATATTTCCAAAATATTATTAAACACTGCTGTGTTGTCGCGGTATAGGGCGGCCCAGCCTGCACAATCTGTTTGTGCAGATTCTTCCTTGATTTAGAACAAACCGTTTTGAAAACCAAGTCATCTGATCAGCTCTATGAATATAAAAAGCACCACAAATCAAATATATATATATATATATATATATTGTCACGTGGTTGTGACGTCGACGAAGACAACAGTCAGCACGTCCGAGATGAAATTGTTTATTTGGCCGAACTTGTGGCCGAGAAACTGAAGGTCGAACTACAGCAATACACTGATAGCGGCGAACAGAGCGTCGACCGTCGATCAACTGACAAGCGGTGAAGCGCGTCGGCATTTAAACATGTGCCGTCCAATATTCCAGCGTTATCGCTGGCTGTCGTGCAAATTCTAGAATAAGCTCGAGTGTGCACGTCTTGCGCGCAATCTTAACAAAACGATCTACAATGATCGCGAAGGTTCTCGAACAACGAGGCACGGTTCGCGCTGAGCGTTGCTGACAGTCTTTGTGGCCGAAAACCGAATACAGCAAAAGTGATAAAGAAACGCACGTGGCAATGCCCCCCTCTGAAAAAGCATCGTACCGAAGCTTAAAACAGAACAGGCCAATGCATGCAACAATAAATAACAAGAATAAAGCAACAAAGTACAATAAACAATAAGCACAAGAAAGAAAGCACAATAATAAGGCAAAATGACAGTCCTCAGATTCGCTAACGTGCGTAATATGGTTTGAGGCGCACGACATGGACGACTTCAGGTCGTGCACGGCGCCGCTGAGAGTTCGTAATGCCGTCAGGGACAACCTCGTAGTCGAGTGCGCCGAGGCGTCGAGGTACCCTGTACGGTCCGATGTATCGTCGAAGAAGCTTCTGACTGAGTCACCGTCGGCGTAATGGCGTCCATACCCATACACGGTCACCGGGTTGGTATTCCATGTGGCGTCGTCGAAGGTTGTAGCGGCGGCTGTCAGTCGTCTGCTGGTTCTTGATCCGTAGGCGGGCGAGCTGCCGTGCTTCTTCGGCGCGCTGTAAGTAAGCGGCGGCGTCAAGATTTTCTTCGTCGGTGACGTTGGGTAGCATGGCGTCGAGCGTCGTCGCCGGGCTTCTTCCGTAGACCAACTTGTACGGCGTCATCAGCGTCGTTTCTTGGACGGCCATGTTGTAAGCGAAGGTCACGTACGGAAGGATGGCGTCCCACGTCTTGTGCTCAACGTCGACGTATATGGCCAGCATGTCGGCGATGGTCTTATTTAGACGCTCGGTGAGGCCATTGGTCTGTGGGTGGTAGGCGGTGGTGCGGCGGTGGCTCGTCTCGCTGTATTTGAAGATCGCCTGAGTTAGGTCCGCTGTAAAGGCGGTACCTCTGTCTGTTATGAGGACCTCTGGGGCGCCATGACGCAAGACGATGTGCTCCACGAAGAACTTGGCTACCTCGGCGGCACTGCCTTTGGGCAAGGCCTTTGTCTCGGCGTAAAGGGTGAGGTAGACAGTTGCTACGACGATCCACTTGTTGCCGGAAGTCGACGTCGGGAACGGCCCCAGTAGGTCCATCCCGATTTGCTGGAACGGCCGGTGAGGTTGTTCGATTGGCTGTAGAAGCCCCCCGCTGGCCTAGTCGGCGGTGTCTTCCGTCGCTGGCAATCTCGACAAGTCTTAACGTAGTGGGCGACGTCGGCAGGAAGGCGTGGCCAGTAGTATTTTTCCTGTATCCTCGCGAGCGTGCGGGAAAAGCCGAGGTGGCCCGCCGCCGGGTCGTCGTGCAGGGCCTGCAGAACCTCTGGTCGCAGTGCCGAAGGTACAACAATGAGGTAGTCAGCCCGGGCTGGAGAGAAGTTCTTCTTTACGAGGACGTCGTTTTTCAAGAGAAATGACACCAATCCCCGCCTGAATACTTTTGGAACAACGGTGATCCTGCCCTTGAGGTATTCCACAAGGCCCCTGAGTTCCGGGTCAGCTTGTTGTCGTTCAGTGAAGTCGTCGGCACTTATGGTTCCCAAGAAGCAGTCATCATCGTGGTCGTCCTGCGGCGGTGCGTCGACGGGGGCACGAGACAAGCAGTCGGCGTCGGAGTGTTTTCTTCTGGACTTGTAAACGATGGTTATGTGAAATTCTTGAAGTCTTAGGCTCAACCGTGCGAGGCGACCTGAAGGGTCCTTCAAGTTGGCTAGCCAACACAAGGCGTGGTGATCGCTCACAACTTTGAAGGGCCGGCCGTAGATGTAGGGGCGAAACTTTGATGTAGCCCAGATAATGGCCAGACACTCCTTTTCTGTTGTGGAATAGTTGATTTCTGCCTTTGATAGCGACCGGCTAGCATAACTGATGACCCTTTCCAATCCGTCGGTCTTCTGCACAAGGACGGCGCCGAGTCCTATGCTGCTTGCGTCGGTGTGGATTTCCGTATCGGCGTGCTCGTCGAAATGCGCAAGTATCGGAGGCGTCTGCAGGCGTCGTTTCAATTCTTGAAATGCCTGAACTTGCGACGTTTCCCACATGAATTCGACGTCGGCCTTCGTGAGTTGCGTCAGTGGCACGGCGATCCGTGAAAATTCCTTGACGAAACGTCTGTAATAGGCACACAAGCCGAGAAAACGGCGTACGGCCTTCTTGTCGGTGGGCGTCGGGAAGTCAGCGATGGCAGCTGTTTTCCGCGGGTCCCGGCGAACACCATCCTTGCTGATCATATGACCCAAGAACAAGAGCTCCTCGTACGCGAAGCGGCACTTTTCAGGCTTCAAAGTGAGTCCGGAGGTCTTGATTGCTTGAAGTACAGCTTCAAGGCGCCGAAGGTGTTCGTCGAAGTTTGAGGAAAACACAACGACGTCGTCCAAGTACACGAGGCACGTCTGCCACTTCAAGCCGGCCAGTACTGTATCCATAACCCGTTGAAAAGTCGCAGGTGCCGAGCAAAGACCAACAGGCATGACCTTGAACTCAAACAGGCCGTCTGGCGTTATAAAGGCAGTCTTTTCTCGGTCTCTCTCGTCCACTTCTATTTGCCAGTAACCGGTCTTGAGGTCCATCGACGAAAAGTACTTTGGTTGTGTAATCGATCCAGGGTGTCGTCAATCCGGGGAAGGGGATACACGTCCTTCTTCGTGACTTTGTTCAGGCGACGATAATCGACGCAAAAACGGAGAGTCCCATCCTTCTTCTTCACTAGCACCACGGGGAATGCCCACGGACTCTGCGACGGCTGAATGATGTCGTCGCGTAGCATTTCGTCGACCTGTTTCTTCACGGCGTCCCGTTCCCGCGTCGAAACCCGGTAGGGACTCTGACGGAGTGGTCGAGCATTTTCTTCTGTTAAGATGCGGTGCTTAGCAAGGGGTGTTTGTCGGACCCGCGATGACGACGAGAAACAGTCCTTGTTTTTCTGCAGAAGGCATCGAAGCTGTTGCTGTTGGCGAGCGGGAAGATTTGGGTTTACGTCCAAGGGTGGCTCAGCTGTTGGGGTAGTCGTCGTAGCTTCGTCATGATCCGAAAAGGCAAACGCATCGCTAACAGCCAAGTTTTCTTCGATGTATGCAATCGTCGTGCCCCTGCTCAGGTGTCTGTATTCTTGGCTGAAGTTCGTTAGCATCACGCTTCCTTTTCCTTCGAGCAACCGAGCAATGCCCCTTGCAACGCAGATGTCACGGTCTAGTAGCAAACGCTGATCGCTCTCGATGACACGTTCGATGTCTTCAGCTTTTTCGGTGCTGACGGGAATTATGACGCTGGAGCGAGGCGGGATGGTAACTTGATCCTCGAGCACGTTCAGGGCATGGTGACATGGATTCGTATCCGGCGGTGTCGTTTTGTCCGACGATAGGGTTATCGACTTGGCTCTTAAGTCAATGACGGCGCCATGATGGTTTAAGAAATCCATGCCAAGTATGACGTCCCTGGAGCAGTGTTGCAAGATTACGAAACTTGCAGGATACGTGCGATTATTGATTGTTACTCTTGCTGTGCAGACTCCAGACGGCGTTATTAGATGGCCTCCAGCGGTACGGATTTCGGGGCCTTCCCAAGCAGTCTTAACTTTCTTCAACATCGTGGCGAAAGGCCCACTGATGAGGCAATAGTCGGTTCCAGTGTCGACGAGAGTGGTGACGTTGTGGCCGTCAATGAGAACGTCGAGGTCGCTAGTTCGTCGTCTTGCGTTGCTGTTGGGTCGCGGCGTCGGGTCATGCTGCGTCGGTTTGTTCCGCTGCTTCGACGTGGCGTCGTCAGGTCTTCCTCAGGCCGTGAAGTTTCGACGTTAGGGCTTCGTTCGGTCGTCGGCAGCGGAGGATCTTCGGTAGTTCATCGCACAGCAACCGCACCTCCATCGATTGCTGCCCTTAGTTTCCCGGATATGGGCTAGGCGACCGGCCCCGATTTGGGCCAGTGTATTGCCGGCGGTGCGGTGACATGTAGCGGCCCGGCGAAGGCGAGCGGGAAGGTCGTCGTTCTTGCCACTGTGTTCCGGTGAGGTAGTCGTCGATGTCGCGAGGCCATTCGCCTGGCTGTGGGCGCGGCGCGTTGACGGCGAATCCTCGAAGCCCCATCTGTCGGTACTGACAGCGGCTGTACGTGTGGCCGGCCTCCCCGCAGTGGTAGCAGAGCGGGCGGTTGTCAGGGGCGCGCCAAACGTCGGTCTTCCTTAGCGTGTATCGCTGGCCGGCTGGTGGGCGGTATGACGTCGGTGGCGGCGGCGGTGGTGCCTGACGGCGGGACTGCTGGGGCGGCGCGGCGTCTTGACGTGGGCGAGGAGGGGGGGCGTTGCGTCGGGCTGCAGCAGCGTAGTTCATGGCTTGCGGCTGGGGCAGTGGTGGTTCAAGGTTGCCCAGCGACTGCTGGATTTCTGATTGAACGACCTCTGCGATCAAGTCCACTTGAGGCTGTGGTGAGGGTAATAGTTTGCGCAGTTCCTCCCGAACGATCGCTCGGATCGTTTCGCGCAGGTCGTCGGAGGCGAAGGCATGAACAGCTGTACTGTCTTCAATCGTACGGCGATTGCACTGGCGGGTTCGTATTTCCATCGTCTTCTCAATCGTCGTCGCTTCTGAGACGAATTCTTGGACTGTCGAAGGTGGGTTCCGCATCAGACCAACGAAGAGCTCTTGCTTTACCCCTCGCGTGAGGAAGCGGACTTTCTTGTCCTCGGGCATGGCAGGGTCAGCGTGGCGAAATAGCCGGGTCATTTCCTCTGCAAAGATGGCCACGCTTTCATTTGGAAGTTGGACCCGTGTATCCAGCAAGGCTGCGGCCCTTTCCTTTCGGACGACGCTTGTGAACGTCTCCAGGAAAGCGCTGCGAAAGGCGTCCCAGGTTCGAAGAGTGGACTCCCGATTCTTGAACCAGGTCCTTGCTGCATCTTCCAGGTAAAAGTAGACGTGGCGCAGCTTGTCCTCGGAGTCCCAGTTGTTGAACGCTGAGACCCTTTCGAAGGTCTCGATCCAGGTTTCCGGGTCTTCGAATGATGACCCGCGGAAAGTTGGCGGCTCCTTGGGCTGCCGGAGAAGTATCGGCGCAGGCTGCACGGGGTCGGTCATCGTCGCTGCGGTCGTTGTTGGGACCTGGGGCTGCCTGGTGTTTTCGGGAAGGAGCCCGTACTCTGGCTGCAGTCCCTTCTGCCTGCGGCTTGTTCGACGATCCGGGTTTTCTTTGCCGTCGTCCTCCTCGCGGCTTGGGCTTGGGTCAGCGCTTCACAGGGGCGTCCGGATCATGGAAGAAGCAGCACCTCCACCAGATGTCACGTGGTTGTGACGTCGACGAAGACAACAGTCAGCACGTCCGAGATGAAATTGTTTATTTGGCCGAACTTGTGGCCGAGAAACTGAAGGTCAAACTACAGCAATACACTGATAGCGGCGAACAGAGCGTCGACCGTCGATCAACTGACAAGCGGTGAAGCGCGTCGGCATTTAAACATGTGCCGTCGAATATTCCAGCGTTATCGCTGGCTGTCGTGCAAATTCTAGAATAAGCTCGAGTGTGCGCGTCTTGCGCGCAATCTTAACAAAACGATCTACAATGATCGCGAAGGTTCTCGAACAATGAGACGCAGTGCGCGCTGAGCGTTGCTGACAGTCTTTGTGGCCAAAAACCGAATACAGCAAAAGTGATAAAGAAACGCACGTGGCAATATATATATATAGTCCCCCCACTCACGAACGAGTTGGTACGCCACTGGGTTCACGGTTTTCATTGGTGTCCGAAACATGAAAAAATCAGCACCTCCATCAGATGTTACGTGGCTGTGATGGCGAAGGATGCAGAACTCAAGCCGGTAAAGACGAAACTTCTTTATTGGGCAAACATGCGCCCAGCAAAAGCAAGACTGAACATACAAACAATACGTGCTGTACAACTACATAATTGCTGTGAAAATTTATGCAAAGGTGTTCGAAGTCAGCCTCGCTTGCTCAGGAATTCAACAACGAGAACCCGCAGTTAAAAGCAGATAAAAGCAAATTTTACTTTGAAAACAGAACTGACAAACAGCGCTATAATATTGCAAGGACTGCTTGCTGACAAATACAAATTGTAGAATTTAAAGGGGCACTGACACGAGAATTTTCATTCGTCGCTTTCTTGTGTCAAATGAAAGGCCGAGCCCTCAAGAGCCCAGAAAGCATACTGCTAAGCACGACTGCACCCTGAAAAAGTAACTACAGTATGTTTTTAAAAGCTAGTTTTGGTTCCTACTGTACCCTGACCTCACAACACGGAATGAGCTTCTCGTCACGTGCTCGCGCAATATATCATGATGTTTCCACGGCCGCTCCGCACAGTGGCTCTGTTAGTGACACACAAGCAGCCATTTTAGAAGTTTTGGTCCCTGACAGCATCACAACTAGCCAGACTGCTGCTTAAAGTCACCAGAATTAGTACTGTAGCCTGACGTCAAGCTACTGTCGATGCCGGTAGGTGCACCATGGGAAAATTCACTTTAATATCAAAATAAAATGTCTTCTCAGCATTTGCTGAGCTCCACACTTGCTCAGAGCCGTCTCCATATGCAGGAGATTTGTATGGCACAGTAACCTCGCCTTCGAAAAATGGTGTCAGTACCCCTTTAAGCAACGGCTCTCTTTCTAAGCTGTCGTCAGACAGCATGCCTGGCTTCTTAGTGAATACGTCCGCAGCTACGTTAAATATACGCTCGAAGAACGCATTAGATGATACTCCTATTGTCAACACCGGAAAGGCCGATAGCAGTCCGCTGCTGCGACATAAGGGCAGCTCTGGGAATGTGCCAACTTTGAGATGAAGGAGTTTTGTGTAAGATTCCCAGGATAATTGGAATAAAAGGTAATGAGTAACGTGACACTTCATGTTACCGAAAAATGTTAACATAAGTACGTTGCCCGTTACAGTTACGAAACAATAACGAGCACGTTACTAAATTACCGAAAAAAGTAAGGCGTTCCCTGTAACGGCATTACTTGTAACGCGTTACCGCCAACCTTGCTTATCAAACCTCCCAGCGTGTGTTCTGTTAGCTCTAGAATAAACACTGGTTCCTCGTGTCCTGCGTGCAGGAAAGAAAACTTAAGGGCTTGTTTTTCTTGGTTACACACAACCTTAATGACAATGAAGCCAAGGAAAGTATAGGGGACGTTATTTGCAGCAATTATAATATAAATGTGAAGAAATTAAACTGGATGAAAGAACTACTTGCCGCCAGCAAAGACCAAGCCGGCAGCCTTCGGATGGTGCATCCGATGCTCTACCAATTGAACTACAGCGATGCTCGTCCTCCCGTCGACTTATCGGGTATATCTGTACATTTAAACCTGGGAGTGTGACGCCCGTAGGCAAAAAAAAAGAGGGTTCCACAGTCGCCGTCATGGCTACGAGCAGCGCTAACACTCCCAGGTTTAAATGCAGATATTCGTGTTCTGCGCGTAATCTTAACAGAACAGTTTGAAACAACTGCGAAGTTGCCAACACTGTGGCGCAGCCTACAACAAGTGGTGGCAACAGGTTTTTGTGGGTGAAGCCCAATCACATTAAAATAAAAGAAATAAGCGCATGTGGCAATGGAGTGGATACGAAGGGATGGGAAACGCAGCCAAGGATGGCAGCAAGTTAGAAGGAGTGACGATATTACGTAGTTTGCAAGGGTACAATGGAATCGGCTCACAGAAAACAAGGTAATTTGAGATTGCACTCACCTCTGAGCCGCAGGAAGAAGATGTGGATGGGATTGCCAAACTTGAAGTTGCACCCACTGAACAGCCGCCTGCATTGAAACAAGAACAGTGTACCAATGAGTGAACTTACAGAGACCCAAAGAACATTCTCATGAGGGCCACACACTAAGCAAGCCCTACAGGCCACCCACAAGAGCCAGTTTTCTTCTGCTTCATGGTGCTTGCACTAGAGGGACTCAATAAATCAGGATTGTGTGATCAGGTGATCCTAGTGTAATTATGCGTTTTCAACTGTATAAGTTCTTCTGCTGAACTTTAGGTATGCCAAGCTGCCCTTGAGCAGCTTTCACCTAAACCCCCCTATCTGTGTTGTAGGATGGGAAAATAAAAAACTGAAAGGCTAATTTCCCTTTCTGGGAGTGGCATGGCTTGCAGGGTTGCTGACTCATAGTCACCAATCTATGACGCACTCTTTCATCCTGTGCAGCTGTCCAGTCTACAGAGCCAGGCTTAGCGAGGCCAGTAACAAGTCACTGCTTGGCTGATGACGCAGCTGACACACTGCTTACATCCTTCCAATACTGATTCTTGGTTTGGCTCTCGCCCACGTCTAATGAAAGCGTCCACGTGAACACTCATCAGAGTGCGACAAAAAAAAATTATATTAACCCCTTGATGGGTATGGACTCAGCCTCCACGGATGCAGTCCCGGCAACATCAAAGGCTAGAACGCAGAGAGTACCCAGCACCACATTCAAAGCTCAACAGAGGACAGCACCATACTGAGACAGTGGCGAATCCAAGGGTGGGGGGTCCCAAACAAAGCCACCAACCACTCCCCCTTCCGGCACCATTTTTCAGCACGCGGAATTTTTTAGACCGCTGCGGCGAGAAATGCACCAATCACTTCTACCCGCACCCCATTCTGCACCTTCAGACAAAACTGGAATGTGTTTGAATGATCGCATGCTTGAGCATGCCAACCACGGGCACTGTAGAGTCCTCTATGCGAGGAGGCATCTTCCGAATAGTCATTCATGGGACCACCCCCGTCCCAAGACAACAAAACAAAGAAATATCCTTTTCGGGAAAGTGGATTCCGCATCCACATTTTGAACGTGAAGGATATTCTCTCGCATACAGTGTGCAGAACTCAACAATGCAGCCCTTCAACGAGGGCTCACCAGGTGTCGACAAATCCCCTCTGTGACGTTGTAAATATGAGTGGCCCCCCAAGAATGCACTGCTGTGGCAGTGACGTCTTCCTTCGTACGCCCGCATCACGTCGCTAGCGCCGCCAATCTGACGGGCTCACCTTGCCCTTTCCCGGGGGAAAAATGGAGGTGGTCCCATACGTTCTTCCCCTTCGGGGCGTCGCGTGGAGACTGTTACCTTATTTGACAAATGAAGTGAACAATATTTTCCCTAGCAATCGTCCAAAAGACATTTAAGCCGGGCTTTGGCCCGCTGGAAGAGGCATCCGCTACCAATATGCAATCAAGTAAACATCTCTATACATTTGATCTCTTAACATCGCTGTACGTCTTCCTCACTGCTGCCTCGAAGGCTCCTGGCCGGAAGGCAACTCCTGACAGTGCCCAATGAGGCCTTTCAGCAAAGCTTGACACTCGATTGTCCCACTCGGTACATCCAGTGGAGGTTAAATGACCTTAGAAGGACGTTCTTCAAAGTGAGCATTGCCTTGTCGAGTGTGACGATAAAAGCCCAAGACGATCGTACCCAGTCAAAAAAAGTGAATGGGTCCAACTGGTCATACCAGTTCCCAGCAATTGGTCCCAAATGGAATGAATTGGAAACCAAGTGGAATGCTGCACTTCAACAGGAAGGACCAATTGGACCTCACAGTTCCAAGTGGTCATTCCAATTGGTCCACCGTTTGCCAATTGGTCTCCCAAGTGGAATGCTTCTTAGTCCAATTTGTGGTATCCGCCGCCATGCCCTGCCGAACTACGTCGGAGAGCCGCAGGATCACGAAGTAACTACACCGACCCAGTACCTCAAACAACTCTGTTTATTCTTAGTCCGTGATGGTTAATATACACAGATGTTAGCTGACATGATAAGGCGCGTGCGCGTGCATCTGCGCATGCCATGCGCATGCGCATGGGCTATCTAGATGATAACGCACATGCTGAATACAACATTCTCCCTCCCCTCAAAAACTTGAACAATCACTTAGAAAGAGTAACAATAAGTAGACACTACATAGCAATCAATGTCGTTCATAGTCTTTTAACCACGACGGTGGTCTTCTTAGCCTCGTCGACCGCCTCAGTTCTGGAAGGTCCCTTGAAACTGAGGCTCCCAGGTTTGACGGCTGGGGTGCATCATCGGAATCGTTTGGCGAGTCACAACAGGAAGATTCTACAGGAGTAGCAGGCCGAGGGCAGGGTACTAGCCGATTCCGATTCCAGGTGCGACCATCACTTAGTTTGTAAGTGTCTTGGCCACATTGGTCAATGATTGTGAACGGGCTTGAGTAACTCACAGCACCCTTAGGCACATGATCTGGCAGCCTGATTCGTACCGGTTGACCTGTTGTTAACGGAGACTGCTTTGCAGCTCGTCGACGGTCGGTGTAGGTCTTACTTGCTTGTTGCTTTTGCTTTACCCTGCTGCGGACGGCCTCCATTGCTGCATGTGGGTCTTGAAAAAACTGTTTACCTGGCGCTCCTACTAGATCCAGTTTAGTTCTGGGATGGCGGCCGTGCAGGAGAACGGAAGGCTTCACTCTTGTAGTGGCATGCGGCGTGAAACGGTAAACTCCTAGATATTCGGTGATGGCTTCCTTGAGAGACCGACGTTCACGCGTGCAGACCTGAACATACTCTTTGAGCACCCGGTTAAATCTTTCCACTTGGCCATTCGTTTGCGGGTGGTAGACTGCCGAATACGTATGGGTGATGCTGCGTTCCTTGAGAAAACTGTCGAACTTGCAGGCTGTAAACTGAGGACCATGGTCACTCACAATCTCGTCTGGGTATCCTTCCCTGCTAAAAATACTTCGTAGGAAGGAAATAACTGTTGTAGCAGTCACCCTCGCAGCGAAGCAAACCTCTGGCCACTTGCTGAAGTAATCAATGGCCGTAATCGCGAAACGACAATCTGCAGACACGTTCGCAAAAGGACCCACAATATCAATTCCTAGCTTCTGCCATGGTGCCGACGGGAATGCAACTGGCTGCAATGGTGGTGTCACTTGTTTTGCAGACTTGTCAACTGACTGGCATACCACAAGATGCAATCAACTGTTCTACTTGTTTGCACATAGCAGGCCACCAGTATTGCTCACGTAGTCGCTGTTTTGTCCTTGTTATTCCTGGGTGAGACGAGTGGTGAAGTGACCGAAAGTTGAAGCAATGAACCTGCACCAACCGCCCAAGTTCCTGCCGACGCCCGGGAAGCCTACCCTTCCGTGGACGCAGTGGCACCGCCTTTTCAAGAATTATCTCCTGGCATCGGGGAGCGACGTCCACTCATCTGCTCGCCGTAAAGCTTTGCTGTTGCACTGCTCGGGGGTGGAAGGCCAGCGATTGTACTACGCATTACCGCATACAGCGGGAAAAGAAGAAAGCGGCCCGAGCGACGAGTACGATGCAGCGGTGGCTGCGTTGGACGCCTACTTTACTGCTAAAACGAACATCGTCGTGGAACGGCACCGGTTCGGACAGCGCACCCAACTGCCTGGGGAGACCGCAGCAGCATTCGTCACGGCACTGCGCGAGTTGGCATTGTCCTGCAACTTCGGGGAGCAAACTGACGACTTCATTCGTGACCAGCTTGTAGCAAAAACGAGCAACCATGTACTTCGGGAACGCCTACTTCTGGAAGGAACTTCGCTTACGCTTGAACGTGCGCTGACTATCTCGAACAACATTGAAGAAGCCACGAAATACTCACTTGAGCTACAGTCATCAGCCGCGAGCATCCAAAAGGTGGATAAACATCAGATGCCAGCCCGTACAGAAGCACGAATGCCGTTTTCGCAGCACAAAGCGTGTTTTCGTTGCGGGTCTTCTCGGCATCTCGCAGATTCCAAAACATGCAAGGCGCGGGATAAAACATGCAGTAAATGCGGCAAACGGGGACATTTCCAGCGTGTATGTCGGAGCGGCATGCCAGACGAGCGGGCACTTGCTGTCCGAGAGGTCGATACCTCCAATATATCCGAAGACCTCAACGTGTTGCTTCTCGCCCGGCAGAAAAAAGCAGCAATACATGTGGACACCCTCGTGCAGGACGTACCCGTACGTCTCCTCGTAGACACAGGCTCTGCTGTCTCGATTCTGTCGGCCGTCACGTATTCGAGGTTGAAATGCCCTCCGGTGCAGCCGACCTCAGCGGCACTGTACGATTTTTCTCGCCGCAGAATAAGCACTGAGGGGTGTCTTACGGCGCCAGTCTTCTTCCAAGGTCGGCACGCCGAGATACTTTTCTACGTCGTCAAAGGCGGTACGGACATCCTCGGCATCGACGCTATCGAAGCCCTGCGGCTGCACATCAATGGTATGTCACTTCAATGCACTAACATTACGCAAGCGCCACAAGGCCTTGATCCTGAACTTTTCTCCGCATTTTCAACCTTGTTCGATGGAAAGTTAGGGCTAGCAGCCAATTTCATTCACAAGGTCAAGATAAGACAAGGGGTCACGCCTGTCGCTGCTAAGTTACGCCGTTTGCCATTTTCAGTGCGAGACGCGGTGCGTGAAGAGCTGCAGCGCCTTGAGCAGAATGATGTGATAGAAAAGGTGGATGCCTCAGAATGGGTATCACCAATCGTAGTAGTGGCAAAGAAAAATGGCAAGATAAGAATTTTTGTCGACCTACGCGAACCGAACAAAGCGGTTGTCATTGACAAATTTCCGTTGCCTCACACGGAAGAACTGCTGCACAAACTTCACGGTGCAAAGTATTTTTCCAAGATTGATTTAGCAGCCGCATACCACCAAGTCCTGCTGAGTCCTGAAAGTAGAGAATTGACTACCTTCATAACCGATAGTGGATTGTACCGATTCAAACGCGTCTGCTTTGGCCTTGCATCGGCACCGTCTGCTTTTCAGAAAATGATGGTCACTGTCCTGCAGAAATGCAAAAATACTTTGTGCTACATAGATGACGTGATTGTGTTTGGTAGCACGCCTGAGGAGCATTTCAAGAACCTGAAGCAAGTGTTGCACTTGATTGCAAAGTCGGGATTCAAGCTGAATGACAAATGCATTTTCAATGTTCAAGAAATAGAATTCCTTGGGCACATGATAAGTCACCAGGGTATACGGCCTCTACAAAGCAACATTGACGCCATCAAGGCTGCACCAGCACCAACGGATATCAGTACCCTGCGCTCATTCTTAGGAATGGTTGGCTATTACGCAAAGTTCGTACCTGACTATGCAGTGCTTGTTGAGCCTCTTCGTGAGCTCTTACGTAAGAATTCCACGTTCACTTGGAATCCTGCCAGACAAGCTTGTTTCGAGCAGCTGAAAAGTACTTTGTCCACAAGATGTTTACAGCTTTTTGACCCTGTGGGTGACATTATCGTTACCACAGACGCCTCATCCATCGGGCTAGGAGCAGTGTTGCAACAGACAAGAAATGATGAGCTAGTAACGATTTCATTTGCTTCTCGCAGGCTTACTCCACAGGAACAGAAGTACTCCGTTGGGGAACTGGAAGCCCTTGCATGCTTGTGGGCATGCGAACACTGGAGAGTTTACCTTTGGGGCCGTCCATTCACTCTGCGCACCGACCACCAGGCTCTGACTACACTCTTAAGTACAAAGGGAGTAGGTCGCCGTCCGTTCCGAATAGCAAGGTGGCACGCAAGACTACTGGCATACAACTTCACAATTGAATTCCAAAAGGGTGACAAGAATACGGTTGCTGACGCTCTTTCAAGGATGCCTCTCCCAGTTCAAGTGGAGGAGGAAGAGACTGGGGAGACCGTTTGTGTAGTCTCACCATGCGTTACCCATGAGGAGTTTGTTGCTGAAACAATGCAAGACCACCTGCTGCAACAGGTCATGAAGTGGGTGACTTCGACATGGCCTGCAGTGAAGACGTTGCCTGCCGATGCAGTTCCATTCTACAGGGTGCGGACTGAGCTCTCAGTCGTTGGAGACCTCCTACTTCGTGGAGACAAGTTCGTCGCACCTTCATCTCTCGTAGGACGGCTACTTGACGCAGCCCACGAGTCCCACCCTCGTCGCCAACTGTGGTATCCGCCGCCATGCCCTGCCGAACTACGTCGGAGAGCCGCAGGATCACGAAGTAACTACACCGACCCAGTACCTCAAACAACTCCGTTTATTCTTAGTCCGTGATGGTTAATATACACAGATGTTAGCTGACATGATAAGGCGCGTGCGCGTGCATCTGCGCATGCCATACGCATGCGCATGGGCTATCTAGATGATAACGCACATGCTGAATACAACACAATTGGTGTCACAAATTCCAATTGGAAAACCATTGGAACAGTGCGTTCCAATTGGCCTCCAAATTGGAATGCTTGTTGGTCCAATTGGATGTGCACATTCGAATTCGAAAAGCACTATACAATCGTAGCAGACCCATTGTTTGAAATATTTAGTTGCAATATATTTGTAACTAACATGGCAACCCTAAAAAAAAGGTAGGTATTGGATGACCATTTGGGAACCCGTTAGCTTCAACTGGATGATCACATCTACTCAATTGGTCAACCAATTGAACACCACCTGCAAGCCTACCCACTTTACAACGATGCAAAGTTTGCGAACAGCCGCCGCACTTCGCTGACACGAGAACACGGACAGAAAACGGCTGACAAGCGTTGGTTTCGTACTAACAAACCATCCAAAAAAGTTGCACTTGAAGAAGAAAGATAAGGTGAAAATAAGCTCTAAAATAAAAAAAAGAATTCTTGCTTACAAAATTTTGTACTGTTTGTTGACAAAAGCGATAATCTTAAAATTTAATTTTCTCAGAAGTGCGCGCGTTGCGGCAAGTGCCATCAGCATAGTCATCGCGACCGGACCGCGCTTTCTTGTGGACGCATCAGACGCATCATGTCACAGGTCACCGGCGTATTTTATATCCGGCGTCTTTGAAATATTCATGTTGGCACGGTCCGTGGATTCAGCCACATTCGAGGTAAGTATTTTACTTTTGAACTTTTGCAATTGTTGCATTATTAGCAGCTTTCGCACATTTCGTTCTTTACCCTAACTAGTGCTGGCTCGCGACTGCAGCCAACTGCAGTGGACACGGTGCACGGGCGCAGCAAGCATAATGTGTAGGAGCTACTGTACGCGGTAAGTTTTGTTACATCGCTACCATTTTCATCTTGTAGATCGTATGAGCGGAAAACAGCAGGAATAGAAGGAAAGCAGGACAGACACTCAACTTACTACTGCAGTTTATTGGATATTTTTCTCGCGAGAGGACGGAATCGCGCATGTGCAGCCACCTTATCACAAGAGAGACAAGGCCAACAGGAAGGTTACTTATCCGAACTGCCGCCCTTTAACTATTTAGAAAGCCTATTTCTTTATCATTCAGCGCTGCCGAGGGAACACTGATGCACGGGGTTGAGTTTGCTTTAATCTGTACAGCTTCCGTCATCTCGGTGGTCAGTCTGTGTTTTGATTTGCTAAGAACATTAGTGCTCGTAAACTGCCGATTGCACCCGCAATCTCTGCAGTGCAGAGAGAGGTGCATGCCACCTGCGAGAACCTCCCATGACGATGCATGTTCTCTGAGTCTGTCATTTAGACATCGGCCCGTCTGGGCGATGTACACTTTTCCGCAGCTCAACGAAACTCTGTACATGACCTCATCAGTACAGGGAACAAAGTGCATGGCACGTGTTTTTCTGCAACCTTTCTGGTTCACATTTCCCTTCCCATGATTTTAACCATGGAGCACAGCTTGGCCAGTTTGCAGGGGGCTGTGAGCACGACTTCAAAACCCCGTACTTGCGACCAATCTTCTCTCAAATTGTGCGACACAGAATGCAGATACAACATGACCACAACCTTTTCTGTTTTCCTTTTATCCTGGGTGTTGTTAGCATTTGTCCTCTTTAACAACACGCCACCCACTGCAACTAGCACCAACGTTTATAGATACTTTTTCAGTTCCGTATCTCCTCGCGGCGCGCGTAGGGAGGAGGCGGCCTGTCGCCGCACCCGCCACCACACCGCTGCAGTCGCGCTTTGCACTAGGAGAGCGAGGGTCGTCTGCTAGCGCGAAGGGTTTTGCATGAGCCTTTGCATACGGCCGAATGAGAATTGCGCGAACACTGTAACACTCCAGTTAGTTAACATTAATTGGACATGTACTTTAATTTGTGCGTGTCATATTGCTCACGAACTTGAAAAGATCTGTACAGACACGCTTCGTAGGCGTCAGTTCTGTGCAATGACAAAGCGCTCGCTTCGCCCTGCGCCTGTCCATGTCCGTTTTATTAAGACCACACTAGTTTTGCTATTGAGCATGCTCCAAAAATACGAATTTCAAACATAGAAAACTCGGGGTTACAACATTTTGTAGTACGAATTTAACATTGCTGTATCAATATACTCGAATTATTCGCCGAGAATTTTTCGCGGTTGGCAAGCGTGTCACGGATTTAGCGAAAACTGATGGACACATATCATTTCAGTAATTCTAGTGTGTTCATTAACTTGAAAATATTTGGTCTAGCCAAGAACACACCATATTTCGCGCATACTAATTTTGCAACTTCGCGTTACGTGACGTTTTCGAAAGTCTTGCATTGTACGAAATAATAATGCGCATTTGTATTGTTTCAAAACGCCAAGCAACATGCATTTCGGTCAATTAATTCGAACATGGTGGCATCGCAAAAAATATTACTTTGTGAAAGCAAACCGAGATCCTTGGTATGCAAAATGAACGGGAAAACATTTTTACACGCGACTGCAATGTACAGCATTGTTGGCAGTCAGTAGCATAACCAGGCACTACATTCGGGGAGGGGGGGGGGGGTAATCATATTTTTGGTACGTTCGTGCGTGTGTTTGTATGAGTGCGTGAATATACACATGCAAAATCGAAAAATATCGGAGGAGAAACACCACGTTCCTGGCTACGCTTCTGTTGGCAGGTATGCTGCCAACTAATTTTTAAAACTTGCTTTCTTGCTCTCTCTCTGTGCCTAAATGGTACTGCTGTTTTCCAAGCATTTGGCTTGTGCAAAGAAGTGCATGGGAGTAAATAAAAGTGAAGCCAACAGTGTTTGTACCTCTCGTTATAAGAGCATTCAGCACACCCCAGAACAGGTCACCAAAAAATGTGCCCTTGAAAGCATGCTTCATAGCACGCTCTACCATACGTGCGCACATGCAAGCAGTTTCTCTGAAAGGCTACCACTGACACATTCGCGCACAGCAGTGGCGTAGTCAGGGGGGGGGGGGCACACCGGGCTTGTGCCCCCCCCCCCCCCGAAATTTTTTTCGCTATAGCATACAGAGCTCAAAATGACACTCGATCACATTTGCCTGCCCGACCCCCCCTTAAGGTCAAGGAGGTGCCCCTCCCCCCCCGAAAAAAATTTCTGCAGCGCCCCTGGCACACAGTGACCAGCATAGACTCGTGCGGCATGAATCCCGCCTGCTATGGGCATCTTACTTGCAGACCTCACAGCGCGTTGTTTTCTTCAATTTGAAAGCCACGTAGCCTGCCAGTAACAAAAGGCTTTTGCTTCTGGTGATGATGCACAATTACCCATGGTCGTCTGAAGCACCTGAGAGGTCACGGAACGGCATGGACATAAGCTGTCGGCAAACTTTGTCTTTCATCGCATTTTTCTGGACAAGGTGTTAGACGTTCTTAAACTGCGCGAAATGACCAGGACACAAGCAAGAAAACACAGCGAACAACACGAACGCAGTTCGTGTTGTTCTCTTTTCTTGCTTGCGTCCTAGTCATTTCGTGCAGTTTAATAATGTCTAACAGCAATGAACCAACTAGCCCGCCAGAACATTACTCTGGACAAAAGACTCACGACGTTTTTCTTTCTTTTTTTTTTTTTTTTTTTTTTTTGCACAGAGGCTTTCAAATGCACTATGCAAGAGTGGCTAAACTTGGTCACCATGGTATATGGTCTCGCATGTTTTGCTCAGCGGTGTATCGGCGCGAGAAATAGCTCGCACCCAGTTTTCAAGAGGCTGCGGATTGGGCGACGGGGCAAAAAAGTGCCGCTTTACTGGGTTATGCTTTTGTACCCGCTGGTACAGCCGGCACGAAAAAAGTTCGCATCGCAAAGCTTGAAAACTGCTTGACTTCCTGTGGCAAGGAATGCTCGGTTGTATGAATTCACCGAAGTCGTCGAGAGTAACCTCGCGCATGCACAGCTAAAACACCCACGAAAAACATTCCATGACAGCCCCGCACGCGGCCAAGCACTACGGAAAAGAACACGTGTGCCCCCCCGCGCGACAGCGCTATTCACGACTGTGGCACCCTCTCACTGCCTGGGTAAAAGCGGCGACCGCCTTCGGCGGAGGAGTTACGGAACTGAAAAAGTATCTATAAACGTTGACTAGCACACTGTCAGGGTAACCCGAGCTGAGCAGGTGACTTGCTTGCGGAAGCTATGCTCTATGTTATGCAGACAAGATTTCTTCAGCAATGAACTAAGGCAGGAAATAGCAATTGCTATTTTCTTTACGAGCTTACTGTGAGATGAATCATAAGGTAACAGACCCTCCTTAGACCGCGGCGAAAATTCCTAGCAAACATGGGCAACTCGATTAAAGTTCATTATCATTCACTCATGAACAACCAGCCAATGATGATTTGCAGTTTTTAGATGTTACCGAGGTTTTTAATTGAGTTGACCATGTTTGCTGGGAATTTTCACTACAGTCTAAGAAGGGTCTGCATACCTTATGATTCATCTCACAGTAAGCTTGTAAAAAAAAAAGAGCAATTGCTATTTCCTGCCTTAGTTCGTCGTTGAAGAAGCCTTGTCCCCATTACATAAAGCACAGTTTCCTCAAGCGAGTCGCCTGCTCAGCTCGGGTTACCCTGACAGTCTGCTAGTTGCAGTGGGTGGCACGTTGTTAAAGGAGTTAAAGAGGACAAATGCTACCAACACCCAGGATAAAAGGAAAACAGAAAAGATTGTGGTTATGCCGTATGTGCATTCTGTGTCGCACAATTTGAAGAAGATTGGTCGCAAGCACGAGGTTGACGTCGTGCTCACAGCCCCTTGCAAACTGGCCAAGCTGTGCTCCATGGTTAAAAGATCATGGGAAGGGAAATGTAAACCAGAAAGGTTGCACAAAAACATGTGCCATGCACTTTGTTCCCTGTGCCGATGAGGTCGTGTACAGAGTTTCATTGAGCTGCGGGAAAGTGTACATCAGCCAGACGGGCCGATGTCTAAATGACAGACTCAGAGAACATGCATCGTCATGGAAGGTTCTCGCAGGTGGCACGCACCTCTCTCTGCACTGCAGGGATTGCGGGTGCAATCGGCAGTTTACGAGCACTAATGTTCTTAGCAAATCAAAACACAGACTGACCACCGAGATGGCGGAAGCTGTACAGATTAAAGCAAACTCAACCACGTGCATCAGTGTTCCCTCCATAGCGCTGAATGATAAAGAAATAGGCTTTCTAAATAGTTAAAGGGCGGCAGTTCAGATAGGTAACTTTCCTGTTGGCCTTGTTTTTCTTGTGGTAAGGTGGCTGCACTTGTGAGAAAAATTTCCAATAAACTGCAGTTGGAAGTTGAGCGTTTGTCCTGTCAAGTTCTTTCCTTCTATTCCTGCTGTTTTCCGCTCATACAATCTACAATATGTTGCACCAACTGGCCCAGCATACCACCTTATTGAACATTTTCATCCTTCGTGCAGAAGTGAACACACTTGTCTAAAACACTCGAACGGTGCGCTTTACACTGCACTGACGACGTTTGCATTAGAGCTGTGCACGGGCCGTATTTCCGAGCCCGAGCCCGGCCCGTGCCCGCTGACTTTGTCGAAGGCCCGCCCGAGCCCGACGGCAAAGGGCTGCGAGCCCGCCCGGCCCGGCCCGACGTACGAAACCACAATCCCGGGCCCGGCCCGGCTTTTTGAAGGTTCGCTGCGAAAACAAAACATGGTTTTCCGGTAATTTGGCATTTTACCGAGCATATCAAATATGATCAAACGACACGCGACGAACAGTCTCTATTACACAGATTACAAATTACAAGTAGACGGCCTCATGCCAGCAACACTGGTGTTCGCTCGCCAAAGTCGTCACGTGTATGGGGTATGCCCATGCAAGCGTCAGCTTGCACGAAGGCGATCTACGTCGGGTCGCTGTCGTCGCTGTCGCGTGCATTTTCACCCATATGGGATTTGGCCTTAATTCTAACGCGAACGGTCGCGTGGCGCCATCACTAGCTCAGGTGGTGTTACTTCTCTGTTTGTCGGAGTGCAACAGATGCAGTGCTTTACCTGCTCCCCTTTTGTTTAAAGTAGCGAATGGACAGGAAAAGCGGTAAAGCGCGGTCGCGGAAAAGGCGCTGCACGCGTGCTGGAAAACAATTCCCGCTCATTCTCTATATTTCGGGCTTGAGTCGGGCTTTGCGACGGGCCCGAGCCAGGCTCGATAAAACTCCAAGTAGCCCGAGCCCGGCCCGGGCCCGAGGTGAAAATACGTCGGCCCGCCCGAGCCCGGCCCGCGGGCCGGGTCGGGCTTTCAGGGCTACCCGGAGCCCGTGCACACCTCTAGTTTGCATGCATGACTGCTTAGGGTGAATGCTCGAGCGTGGGCTATATCAAACTGCTCGTGCTGGAGTGTGCTGTTACAGCATCTTGGAAAAGTGTGTTAACCTCTGTACTACAGCCATGTTGCTCATTTTCCTCACAGTCTTGTCATATTTTTCTTTCACGCAGCATGTCTGATTGCTGACGCAACGCGGAACAAAGAAAGAACCCTAAGCAACGAGAATATATCCGCGACCTCTTCTCCTGAAGCTGAAGCAGAGCGGGCAACAGTTTGACAACGAATACCCTTGGTAGCAGGAATTGTAGAGCTGTACTATGAAGCCCCTTCTGTATGAGATGTTTTCACCGAACAACTGTTGTGTAATAAAGGCTCTTCGTGTTGAACACCACCTAGTTTCAATTGGGTGACCATTTACTATTAACTGGATTGCTTGTTGAACACCAGTTCACTTTAACTGGTTACCCATTTGGACACCAGTTAGCTTCAATTGGATTACCACATCTATTCAGTTGGTTAACCAGTTGAACACCACCTACCTTCAACTGGCTGACCAGTTAGACACCAGTTCTCTTCAACTGGTTACCCATTTGTGCACCAGCTAGCTTCAATTGGATGACCACTTCTATTCAATTGGTTAACCAATTTAACACCACCTAGTTTCAATTGGGTGACCATATACGATTAACTGGATTACCAGTTGAACACCAGTTCACTTTAACTGGTTACCCATTGGGCACCAGCTAGTTTCAATTGGATGACCACATCTATTCAATTGGTTAACCAATTAAACACCACCTAGTTTCAAATGGGTGACCATTTACGATCAACTGAATTACCAGTTGAACACCAGTTCACTTTAACTGGCTACCTATTTGGGCACCAGTTAGCTTCAATTGGATGACCATGCGTGTTCAAATAGTTAACCAATTGGACCCCAGTCTATATCAACTGGTCAACCAATTACCACTAGCTCTACCCAAATGGTTTACCAATTGGATATGAACTGGTTTACCAATTGGATGTAATTGGTACGTTCCAATGGGTGGCGAAATTCCAATTGGTCGAAAATCAGTTGGGGCCAATTGGTATTTTTCCAATTGGACCACAATTGGACCAATTGGAGCATTCCAATGCTTTGTTTGAGAAAGGGTTATATGCCCTCACGAGCTGCAAAGTAAGGTCTGTATTTTTTTTTTCTGCGAAAGAGCAGATAATTGTGAAATGGGGAAAGGAGAATCTAGTCCCCATGCTCTTTCCACATATCTTTGCCCTTTTCTGCTTCCCTATGCACATTTCCAACGAAGGCTTCTTGGATTATCCAAGGTAACAGGCGCGAAGACGACGACAGACAAGAAGAGAGAGAGACACACACACAGGTCACCACTGCCAACAGTGTTTATGAAAGGCTTCTTAAGCACCGTCGAAGTCCCCTCTGGGCTCTGCTATAAATATGCATGACCATCCTCGCCTCCGTCCGATGACCACCGAAAAACAACACCAAGGGGGGAGCGTGGAACCACAGGCAAACATTTGTGCTACCAGTGCAGACTCCTTACCTTTCGCAAGGTGGCATCAGCTGCAGCGCGATGCCGACTTGCGGTGCTGCATGCTGGCTGCTCAAACGACGTTGAAAAAAGAGACAAGCTTTTTTGTTGTTGTACGAGGAAAAGAGAACATCAAACGGTGAGGGAGATGGCTGCGTCGTATCGGGAGGAAGAACTTTGCCACCGAGGGAAGCTTTGCGACGTAAGTCGATCATTAGTGATTGGTTTCGTCTGCACATGATTTCCGAAGTCTTTTAGATTAAGCTGAGGCTTGATACTGCTTGATACAGATGTTTAAGTTGAATGAAACAAAAAGCAATGTGTCATTAGCGTCTCCGTTTTCTCGGACGGTTTTGATCAATGAAAGCGCGCGATCGTTCTAGCTCGCTCGTATTGGGTTGGGTATTTGAAACCGGCGATAGCAATTACAGCAAAATCCTTAGCGTATTATATTCCCATTTCTGAACATTTACTGCTCGTGCAGATACTTTTCACCAGAGTCCTTATTAAAAAAACACTGGTTCCTTTCTGTCATGTTTCAAGCAATCACTTCATCACACCGCATGCAATGAGAGAAGGAGGTTGCAATAACTTGAAAAATGCAGACATTAATGCGAAGGAATGTGTCTTCACTCTTCTCGCCCCTTTCCCTTCAGTTACTGCGAGCTGTGCATACCCCCCCCCCCCAAATGAAAGAACCGCCTCCCCCAAAGAAGGTCCCTGGATCCGCCCTTGTACTGAGAAGACTGCAGAGCAACACTTACACCCACGATACACTAATGCACAGGCTGTGCCCAACGTTACACAACTATCTATGCCCAATTTGCGGCGTACCTGACACCTTGGCCCACATGATCCTCGCGTGCCCGCACAATATACAGACAGACACAAAGCCTTCGCCGAATGCCTATAACACCAGTCAAGAAAACAATGACCTTCTCGAAACGTGGGACACCAAGCTCGCCTCACAGGACCTAGACCAACAACGACTCTCGTTGCCAGGGCCAAGGAGGAAGCTAAGGCCAGAGGGTTCCTGGAATGAGGAGACCTCCCACTTAGGGTAGACGCGGGACTAGCACCGCAATACCGTTTGGTGCAATAAACGTTGATTCCTCCTCCTTAACCCCTTGACGCGTGAAGAAGCACACATATGTGAATGCAACCTGTTTTTGCCAGTTCTTTGGCCTAGTTGTGGTATCCACCGCCATGCCCTGCCGAACTACGTCGGAGAGCCGTAGGACCGCGAAGTAACTACACCAACCCAGTACCTCAAACAACTCTGTTTATTCTTAGTCCGTGATGGTTAATATCCACAGATGTCAGTTGACAGCGTGCACGTTCATCTGCGCATGCCTAGGGCTATCTAGATTATAACGCACATGCTGAATACAACATTCTCCCTCCCCTCAAAAACTTGAACAATCAATTAGAAAGAGTAACAATAAGAAGACACTACATAGCACTCAATGTCGTTTATAGTCTTTTAACCACGACGGTAGTCTTCTTAGCCTCGTCGACCGCCTCAGTTCTGGAAGGTCCCTTGAAACTGAGGCTCCAAGGTTTGACGGCTGGGGTGCATCATTGGAATCGTTTGGCGAGTCAGGAAGATTCTACAGGAGTAGCAGGTTGAGGGCAGGGTACCAGCCGCTTCCGATTCCAGGTGCGACGATCACTTAGTTTGTGAGTGTCTTGGCCACACTGGTCAATGATTCTCACAATGCTTTCCCCCCAGCATGCTTCGAACATTGTATTTTTCCTTCTGTCATTCACATATAAGCTACTGTATTGAATCGCGGGGTGTAACGTATACGACATACCTATAGCCATTACTACGACTAAAAAAGAGAGCCCTAAGCATAATAGGTGGAAACCATGAAAATTCATATAAAACTACATTTCAGGAATGACAAATCTTATCAGTTTGGGCACTTCGCGATTATAAGGTTGCCCTTTTTGTTCAGAAAATTATAGGCACTAGCTTTCCCCTCTCCTCCACTCTATTTACAACACCATCGCGAAACACAAGACACGCATCGAATGGCAATTTTAACTTACCTACAAGCTATAACTTATATGGAAAACACTTATTGGAATTTCATGGGACGAAAATTTGGAACCTACTACCCTTAGAAGTTAAAGTGGCAAGAAATTTTAAGCACAGTGTGAAATTATTTTGCTTGCAGCATCAAGACATGTAAATAGGCTTTTTTTTTCACTTTCTCCTGCGCTAATTAGTGCTTTTACCCAGTTACTTGTTATATATGATGATGATGATGAAACAAACTTTATTTGGGTATGTTGTGAAAATGCATATATGTACACGCACTTATGTATATAGTATGTATGTGCATATGTGAATAGTTGTATAAATAATTGTGTATATATGTGTTTATTGTTAAATATGCTCTGCTAGGCTGCTTTTATGTACTCCGATATGGACCGATCACTAGCCAATGTAGCCTAACGGTCCAGATATCTTACAATCTTTTCTTTGGTTTTTCAATAAAAACCAGATTGATTGATTGATTGATTGATTGATTGATTGATTGATTGATTGATTGATTGATTGATTGATTGACTGATTGTGAACGAGCTTGAGTAACTCACAGCACCCTTAGGCACATGGTCTGGCAGCCTGATTCGTACCGGTTGGCCTGTTGTTAACGGAGAATGCTTTGCAGCTCGTCGACGGTCGGTGTAGGTCTTACTTGCTTGTTGCTTTTGCTTTACCCTGCTGCGGACGGCCTCCATTGCTGCATGTGGGTCTTGAAAAAACTGTCTACCTGGCGCTCCTACTAGATCCAGTTTAGTTCTGGGATGACGGCTGTGCAGGAGAACAGAAGGCTTCACTCCTGTAGTGGCATGAGGCGTGAAACAATAAACTCCTACATATTCGGTGATGGCTTCCTTGAGAGACCGACATTCACACGTGCAGACCTGAACATACTCTTTGAGCACCCGGTTAAATCTTTCCACCTGGCCGTTTGCTTGCGGGTGGTAGACTGCCGAATGCGTATGGGTGATGCTGCATTCCTTGAGAAAACTGTCAAACTCGCAGGCTGTAAACTGAGGACCATGGTCACTCACAATCTCGTCTGGGTATCCTTCCCTGCTAAAAATGCTTTGTAGGAAGGAAATAACTGTTGTAGCAGTCACTCTCGCAGCGAAGCAAACCTCTGGCCACTTGCTGAAGTAATCAATGCCCGTAATCGCGAAACGACAATCTGCAGACACGTTCGCAAAAGGGCCCACAATATCAATTCCTAGCTTTTCCATGGTGCCGACGGAAATGCAACTGGCTGCAATGGTGGTGTCACTGGTTTTGCAGACTTGTCAACTGATTGGCATACACCACAAGATGCAATCAACTGTTCTACTTGTTTGCACATAGCAGGCCACCAGTATTGCTCACGTAGTCACTGTTTTGTCCTTGTTATTCCTGGGTGAGATTCGTGGGCTGCGTCAAGTAGCCGTCCTACGAGAGATGAAGGTGCGACAAACTTGTCTCCACGAAGTAGGAGGTCTCCAACAACTGAGAGCTCAGTCCGCACCCTGTAGAATGGAACTGCATCGGCAGGCAACGTCGTCACTGCAGGCCATGTCGAAGTCACCCACTTCATGACCTGTTGCAGCAGCTGGTCTTGCATTGTTTCAGTGACAAACTCCCCATGGGTAACGCATGGTGAGACCATACAAATGGTCTCCCCAGTCTCTTCCTCCTCCACCTGAACTGGGAGAGGCATGCTTGAAAGAGCATCAGCAACCATATTGTCACCCTTCTGGAATTCAATTGTGAAGTTGCATATCAGTTCTGCGGAATCCCGCAAGGTGGCGGAAGGGTTAAGAAAGGGAAAATAGACAACCACCTGTGGTTGTCTATTTTCCCTTTCTGAATTGTGAAGTTGTATGCCAGTAGTCTTGCGTGCCACCTTGCTATTCGGAACGGACGGCGACCTACTCCCTTTGTACTTAGGAGTGTAGTCAGAGCCTGGTGGTCAGTGCGCAGAGTGAATGGACGGCCCCAAAGGTAGACTCTCCAGTGTTCGCATGCGCACAAGCATGCAAGGGCTTCCAGTTCCCCAACGGAGTACTTCTGTTCCTGTGGGGTAAAGTGTGGGATTGGGCTAGTTGGTATTCCATTATTAACCTGCTCAGCGCAAAAATTTTACACGGTACACATACAAACGACGAGGACAAGCGCAGTCCTCGTCGTTTGTATGTGTACCGTGTAAAATTTTTGCGCTGAGCCTGTGGGGTAAGCCTGCGAGAAGCAAATGAAATCGTTACTAGCTCATCATTTTTTGTCTGTTGCAACACTGCTCCTAGCCCGATGGATGAGGCGTCTGTGGTAACGATAATGTCACCCGCAGGTTCAAAAAGCTGTAAACATCTTGTGGACAAGGTACTTTTCAGCTGCTCGAAACAAGCTTGTCTGGCAGGATTCCAAGTGAACGTGGAATTCTTACGTAAGCGCTCACGAAGAGGCTCAACAACCACTGCATAGTCAGGTACGAACTTTGCGTAATAGCCAACCATTCCTAAGGATGAGCGCAGGGTACTGATATCCGTTGGTGCTGGTGCAGCCTTGATGGCGTCAATGTTGCTTTGTAGCGGCCGTATACCCTGATGACTTATCATAAGCCCAAGGAATTCTATTTCTTAAACATTGAAAATGCATTTGTCATTCAGCTTCAATCCAGACTTTGCAATCAAGTGCAACACTTGCTTCAGGTTCTTGAGATGCTCCTCAGGCGTGCTAACAAACACAATCACGTCATCTATGTAGCACAAAGTATTTTTGCACTTCTGCAGGAGAGTGACCATCATTTTCTGAAAAGCAGACGGTGCCGATGCAAGGCCAAAGCAGACGCGTTTGAATTGATACAATCCACTATCGGTTATTAAGGTAGTCAATTCTCTACTTACAGGACTCAGCAGGACTTGGTGGTATGCGGCTGCTAAATCAATCTTGGAAAAATACTTTGCACCGTGAAGTTTGTGCAGCAGTTCTTCCGTGGAAGGCAACGGAAATTTGTCAATGACAACCGCTTTGTTCAGTTCGCGTAGGTCGATGCAAATTCTTATCTTTCCATTTTTCTTTCCCACTACTACGACTGGTGATACCCATTCTGAGGCATCCACCTTTTCTATCACATCATTCTGCTCAAGGCGCTGCATCTCTTCATGCCACGCATCTCGCACTGAAAATGGCAAACGGCATAACTTAGCAGCGACAGGCGTGACCCCTTGTCTTATCTTGACCTTATGAATGAAATTTGCTGCTAGCCCTAACTTTCCATCGAACAAGGTTGAAAATACGGAGAAAATTTCAGGATCAAGGCCTTGTGGCGTTTGCGTGATGTTAGTGCATTGAAGTGACATACCATTGATGTGCAGACGCAGGCTTCGATAGCGTCGATGCCGAGGATGTCCGTACTGCCTTTGACAACATAGAAAAGTATCTCGGCTTGCTGACCTTGGAAGAAGACTGGCGTCGTAAAACACCCCTCAATGCTTATTCTGTGGCGAGAAAAATCATACAGTGTCGCTGAGGCCGGCTGCACCGGAGGGCATTTCAACCTCGAATACGTGACGGGCGACAGAATCGAGACAGCAGAGCCTGTGTCTACAAGGAGACGTACGGGCACGTCCTGCACAAGGGCGTCCACATGTATTGCTGCTTTTTTCTACCGGGCGAGAAGCAACACGTTGAGGTCTTCGGATGTATTGCAGGTATCGACCTCTCGGACAGCAAGTGCCCGCTTGTCTGGCATGCCGCTCCGACAATACACGCTGGAAATGTCCCCGTCTGCCGCATTTGCTGCATGTTTTATCCCGTGCCTTGCATGTTTTGGAATCTGCGAGATGCCGTGAAGACCCGCAATGAAAACACGCTTTGTGCAGCGGCGACGGCATTCGTGCTTCTGTACGGGCTGGCATTTGATGTTTATCAACCTTTTAGATGCTCGCAGCTGATGACTGTAGCTCAAGTGAGTATTTCGTGGTTTCTTCAATGTTGTTCAAGATAGTCAGCGCATGTTCAAGCGTAAGCGAAGTTCCTTCCAGAAGTAGGCGTTCCCGAAGAACATGGTTGCTCATTTTCGCTACAAGCTGGTCACGAATGAAGTCGTCAGTTTGCTACCCGATGTTGCAGGTCAATACCAACTCGCGCAGTGCCGTGACGAATGCTGCTGCGGTCTCTCCAGGCAGTTGGGTGCGCTGTCCGAACCGGTGCCGTTCCACGACGATGTTCGTTTTAGCAGCAAAGTAGGCGTCCAACGTAGCCACCGCTGCATCGTACTCGTCGCATCGGGCCGCTTTCTTCTTTTCCCGCTGTATGCGGTAATGCGTAGTACAATCGCTGGCCTTCCACCCCCAAGCAGTGCAACAGCAAAGCTTTACGGCGAGCAGATGAGTGGACGTCGCTCCCCGATGCCAGGAGATAATTTTTGAAAAGGCGGTGCCACTGCGTCCACGAAAGGGTAGGCTTCCCGGGCGTCGGCAGGAGCTCGGGCGGTTGGTGCAGGCTCACTGCTTCCCTTTAGGTCACTTCACCACTCGTCGCCAACTGTGGTATCCGCCGCCGTGCCCTGCCGAACTACGTCAGAGAGCCGCAGGACCGCGAAGTAACTACACCGACCCAGTACCTCAAACAACTCTGTTTATTCTAAGTCCGTGATCGTTAATATACACAGATGTCAGCTGACATGATAAGGCGCGTGCGCGTGCATCTGCGCATGCCTAGGGCTATCTAGATTCTGATGATAAATAGATCTAGATCTGATCTGATGATAAATATCTAGATCTGATGATAAATAGTTACGCCCTCTTGCATGCTCTTCATTATGAACAAGGGACCCGTAGTGGCCCCGAAACGTCAATATATGTTTGTTTTTCCTTGAACAAGGCGAGTGCCTGTTTTATTTCTTCCAATGAATCCCCCTCGCCTGACGAGTTTTCGTCGAACCTTGGAATATATACAGGAAAATTATCAGCATGATATATTTTCTACAATGCGAAATCTATAATTGTTGATAACGTCCACTCAATGAGTGAGGTGCAACCTATTTCAACGAATGATGGGACTTACCCTATATGCCATCAATTCAGAGTTAGGTTGTTGCGGTGGCCGCATTTAGATGGAGGCGAAATGCTAAAGGCCCGTGTGCTTACATTTAGGTGCACGTTACAAGACCCCAGGTGGTTGAAATTTCACATTGTCTTTTTTTGAGAACAGCAGACAAGTATCTGGGACAGCGCGCGGAAAGATTGAAGGCACGGCGTCTCGTAACAACACTGGCCATTTCGGTTTGTCAAGGAGAACTTCGCCACCAAGCTCGCCATAATAGCGCCGCCTGTCTATGTCACTGTCCGAGAAGTGCTTCTCGCAAACGTAGTCACGAGGCGTCAGCTGTCGGTCTTTTCTTGGTATGGCGCGAGCCCACGCTTCCAACCTCACTGAGTCACTAGGAACTTTGAAGGTAATTACCTTCTCCTTGGAGGACGCGTACCCACTGCTGCAGTTCGGCACGACACATTTCTGCCCCATCCTGAAGAAGCACTGGTCGAAATCTGCAAAGCACTCTCCTTTGTCGCGGCGTGAAAAGCGCGTGCAAACATCGATGAGTCAGCGCCGACGGCGCAACGCCCGAAAGCCACTGAGAGGGCTAAAGAGAAAGAAACCAGCAAATCGCGAAGGAAACTTTCCCTCCCAAGGCCACCTACGCATGCGCGCGCACAACATGCGAGCGAGGAGCGAGGGGCGCGTGCATGCGGCGGCAGACGTCATCTGCTCAGGGGCCACTACTAGCAGTTCGTTTCAAGCGCTGTACAGTCTATAATTCTGGCAGTATCGATTAGGAACTGCAGCTAAAATATCTGTCATATCTACCGATTGATGTTACAGACAGAAATCTTAGAAATTTTACAATGTACGAGGCGCTATCACGATTTTTATGCGTCGTGTCCATAGAAGAGCATGTAAAAGATGGCAACAGGCCGAAAGCGTCATCTGTCGTGCTTCGGCGTAACCGCATTCCGCCGTGACGCTATCGCGCCGCCCTCGCGCGCTGCCGCGGCCGAGAGATTCTCCTCCTCAAATACTTCTTTCTCCGTGCCTTCAACACTCTACCTTCGTTGGCAGAATGGCTTGGCCCACAAGACAGTTCCAGGGGTACCACGTCATCACTTAAGCCGCGGACTCACTTGGAACAAGGGACCAAGGAGGCAACTAGGCCTAACCGGGAAAACGGCAAGTGGATCGTCAAGTTCCTGCTGAGCAAAGGCAACCGCAGTACCTCCTCGAGAGCATCGATGGCAAGTGCGACACAACATGGACGACGACGGATCGACTTAGACGCCGCGCCAACTGTACAAGCACGGTACGTCCGCTCCTGTACAGACGTGACCAAGAGGCCAGTGTGGCCGGACTAATAGCGTAGCTAGGGACCGAGCTTAGCTTAAAATTTTTGTCATGAATTTTATTTGCATGTATTGTCTGAGTTTGTGAACTTTGTGTGAGAGGTTTGGCAGTATTGTTCTAGATGAAATCTGTTTGCTGTGCCACCTCCGGCTCCCCGTCTCTCTCTCTCAATCCCATCCCTCGCAAGCGCTCCCGAGATGGTGTGACACCGGAGTCATCCTGTTTGCAGTGGACTGGGTGAACTCATCGCTATAGTTGTTGTAGGAAATGCTTTTCGTGGTCTGCTCGTGTTTCCTGTCTTTCTTGTGGGCTGTCGTGTTGGTAGTATGTTCGCTCCGGGTCGTCTCAGTGCTTCCCCACTTCCAACGTGCCGAATAGACAAACCGGATGGCACCAAAAAAGCGGAAGCCACTTTTGCTGCACGAGAAGTTAAACACTCTCCGCATAGTGAAAGAAAACAAGAGGAGGAAGAAGGAAGATTTGTTGCGCAGCTTTGCACGCAGTGAAGACAACGAAATCCACATGGCACTGCAGGTGCTTGAGAGACACCTTGTACTGATCGGGCGTGAGAAAATGCGCCAGGTGACACCTGACGCATTTCAAGCAAAAGCTTCAAAATAAAACTGTGTACCACTACTCCACGACTCTAATTTCTCACTTTTTCCCGTTTCTCGACTCTTCACACAATAAATAACAATAACTAACAACCTTAGTTGGAATACGCACATTACCAACATATGCAACTCTTTGTTCAGAAAACTTTGCTTTATCATACATAAGCTAGAAGATACACCCTCTAGCACTAGGTTAACGGCTTATACATCACTAATTCGGCCTAAACTCGAATATGCCAGCATTGTCTTTAATCCGTACACAAAAACTAATATTGATTCACTGGAAATGATTCAGCGTAAGGCTGTCAGGTTCATCTATTAAATATCGTAATAGTGACTCTTCCTCTAGTTTAATTAGAACTTTTTGTTGGGCTAGTTGGTGCATGTTTAACAGAAGGAACAAGGCGCAAACGAGACGAACACAACAAGTGACATGGACGAACTCCTACTGACAAGTGATTTTATTCAAAGCAAACGGGAATACATATAGGCTCACATTTCAACAGCGCTAATCACATGGTGTTCTTAAAAGCAATAAAAATTGTACGTGATGACGTATCTTTAACAAAAACGGAAATGTGATCAATGACACATGGTGTATAAGGAAAAAGCCACATGAATATGAAACAAAAATACTGGAACGATTACAGCAACAAAATCTACAAACAGATAACACAGTACCACTGTCACGTATCTCGGGAGCACTTGCAATATGTGATGGAGTTGAGAGAGTGAGAGAGGCGGGAGACCGTGGTGTCACAGCAAACACACTTTATTGAACACAGCACTGCAAACAAAATTCACACACTCAAAATTTACAATCAGAAGAAACATATGAACACCTGCTAAGCTGTACAAACAAAGCTAACAACCCACTTCAACCTAAACCCAGCTCTACTAGCACGAAAGTCTGGCCACTATGGCGTCTCCGTCTCACTACCCGAATCGAACGTTCTTACTTCGAGTGTATGTTCGTCGCCTCGATTCAGTACCAAAGTCGACGTTTGGCCCAGTCGTCGCAGCTACTGTCGACGTCTCAGGGTTGTCGTCGTCGATCCACCGCCTCGCTAGTCGTCCTCGTCGCCGATCCTCCGGCCCTTCGTCGACAACATCAGTCTCGTCCAGTTAGGCCTAACTCTTGGCCTCCCCTTGGTGCCACCGGGTCAAACTGCCAATGTGGCTCTCTGGTGATTGTCAGTGGGTCGCCGTCGTCTTGCCAAGCTGTGGTAGTGCCGTAGGTGCCCTGCAAACTGCTGTGGTGAGGCTGCTGCAAGCTTGGGGAGCCTCACTTGGATGACACCAAGGTCGACGGCCACCCTCCCGAGCCTCTTGTGCCACTGCCTCCAGAACGGGGACCTGCTGCTCTCGCCGTGGGTGCGACGCTGGCATGCACCACCTTGCTCTTCGACAACCCCACCGAACAATGATTGCTTGTTCTTCCGGGGTCTCTCACATCAGCTCGGGTCGGGTCGCGTGGCACGCGCGACCCGAGGTGAGGTGAGCAAATAAGTACAAGGTTCCGGTAGCGTTTTCAGCCCCTTTTAAACTTGCTTCTCTGTGCCCTCGGATTAACAACCGAAAAGAAAACAAAAAGACCCGCGGAACCCAGCACGCAAGACCATTTATCACGTGCAAGGAAAATGTGGTATATCAGATCCCGCTGTCATGCAATAAGATTTACATAGGACAAACGGGGCGTTGTCTAAATGAGCGGTTGAGAGAACATGAGCGTTTACTTGACAAACGGACCGGGTCCAATTTAGCAATCCACTGTAAATCCTGCGGATGAGTTCCTCGTCTAAAGGAAACCTTGGTTTTGGGTAGGAGTCTAGACAAAGTCGCACGGGAGCTCAAAGAAGCCTTCTGTATCAAAGGAAAAGGCCTAGACTGCGTCAGCGAACCGTCAGAAATGTTATACGAATTCGAAATGTCTTTTTAGAAGCACTGAGTTGAAATAACTTCTCGCATTAGGTTGAATACCAACCGCGCATGACTGAAAAAATGTTCCTTTTTAATGGGTGGTACTGGGTTATCTGTTTGTAGATTTTGTTGCTGTAATCGTTCCATTATTTCTGTTTCATATTCATGTTGCTTTGGCCGTATACACCACATGTCATTGATCACATTTCCATTTTTGTTAATGATACGTTATCACGTACAATTTTTATCGCATTTAAGAACACCATGTGATTAGCGCTGTCAAAATGTGAGCCCATATGTATTCCCGTTTTCTTTGAATAAAATCAGTTGTCAGTAGGAGTTCGTCCATGTCACTTGTTGTGTTTGTCTAGTTTGCGCCCTATTCCTTCCGTTAAACTCTAGTTTAATGATACAGAATGGAATTCAAACACTACAGTTACGCAGAAAAATACACAGACTAAAATTTCTGTTTTCGCTGAAAAATAAATTCTTAGCCATAAACCCAAGTCCTTATATAAAGTCACTTACTGCTCGAACAACACGGCATCGTCACGCTGACTCTTTAACACCCTATCAGACACGCACTAATCTTTTCAAGCATTCCTTCTTCCCGTGAACTATCACCGACTGGAACAACCTACCATTTTCCCCCTTACATAATGCCGATTTTTAGAACATGTAACTTCTGACCGTGATGTACCAATTTTTTATACCTTCATTATCTGTTATTTTCTGTTTCCCTGATTCTTAATCTAAAAAGCCAATGTCACTTGCCTTATTTTATGCCTCTATGTGTATATCTATGTATGACGTGCTTTTGCAACATGGTCTTATTTCAAGTGTGAAAATTTTCATTTATGTTTCTACTTTTGTTGCTTCAATTTGGAGTGCCACTTCTAAAGAAATTATGCGGTTTTTGCCTTATTTTATGCTGCAGTTTCTTTTTTTTACATTTATCAGTGTTAATTTCTGTTGAGTATGCGATTGCTCTGCCTTTATTTGCTCTGCCTTCTCGTGTACTTTTGCCCCACCTGCTTGGGCCCCTGTTTGGGCCTGCAGTATTTTGTAAATAAAAGAATAAAAATTAATAAAGTAACGTTTCCTGGCTCTTACATTTTCTTTTTACGGTCCCGTGAAAAACATATCAGTGGGGTTCTACTGTATTTTTATTTTCACCCACATATAAGGTGACCAATTACTGGTTTCGAACTACAGACCAGCTTCTATTACCTAATGAGAGACGTGAGTTGGGCTAGTTGGTGCGTATTAACTGCAGACATGACGGAATAGCACAATAAAAACCACAGACAAGGTAGAGACGACAGACAGGACGGAGCGCTCCGTCCTGTCTGTCGTCTCTACCTTGTCTGTGGTTTTTATTGCGCTATTCAGTCATGTCTGCAGTTAATTCTATTACAGTCGAACCCGGGTATATCGAACTCGCCAAAAAACGTTTATTAGTTTGATATATGGCATAATTCGATATAGGCCCGCTATAGGATTTGACACAAAGGCACATAACAATAAGAAAAGTACTTTATTAATATGGTGGCTTACTTGCGTGCCCTACTTTGGAACAAAATAGTCCTGGATTTTCTTCTGTGTCAACGACTTCGCTGCCTGCGAAAGCACGCACGCCTCCACGTTGTCCAACGAGTCGGAGCAGCTGAGGCCGCAACTTTCCACATTCACGCAATAGCGCCGGACCAACGCAAGTGCACTAATCACTTCGGAGGATGTAGGCAATGGGCCATCACAATTTCCTTATTGCTGTCGCTTTGGCTCGTGGTCGGCACGACATCTGCAACGTAGTCCTCATCTTGTAGCTGACCCATGATGGCGACATCATCGTCCGCACTGACGAACTCGTCGAATGTCGATCCGTCGATAGCTCCCGGGAACTCTGCCAGCTCGCTCCAAACTTCGGCGGAAACACCTGCGGTGTCTTCAGTGCTGTCATCGGAATTTGGGGTGTCATCACCAGGCATGCGGAAGCTGGCATGCCTAAAGCAGTTCTGGATCGTCTCTTTCGTGACATCTGCCCATGATCTACTCAACATAGAAAGAGCTCGACCCGATTTATGATTTCGAGTTTCGCGGCGAACGGCAAATTCTGCCTCTTTGCACAAGCCATGATGACAGCGCGCCAATAAAGTTCACAGAGCACCAACAGGCAACACCACCAGCACGGACCACGCTGAATGAGGACTCGAGGAAAACAGGCAGCAGCAGGCACACAAGCATAAAGAAAGAAAAAATGGCGCTCACTTCTACCACCTCCGCACCTCGAAGAAAGCACGACGGCCTCTGATTGGCTGTAAGCGCTGCGAGCGGGCCAGGATCATTTCTTGCAGGGGGGTGTTCGCCCATGCACAAGCGGGTCTAAACCACTTTTTCTAGGGTGGCGCCGGCAGTTTTCTCCGCCACCGCGAGGGAAAGCCAACTTGCTGGGGCACTTTTGAGGCACATGGAGTTTGATATATCGGTTGTTGTTGCTATTTTCGTTCGATGTAACAGTAACTTTTGCTATATATTCTCAATGTAAATTTACCGTGTTTAGAAATTGTTCGATATACGGGATAATTTGATATAAACGGGTTCGATATAGTCGGGCTCGACTGTACCTGTTCCTACTGTAAACTACTTGAACATGTGGTAGCTAAATATATAAACAATTTTTTAGCAAACAAAAAAATCCTCACATGCCATCAACATGGTTTCCGTAAAGGATTATCCACGATTACTCAGCTCATCACAACTGTTCATGATTTTTCATGCGTTTAGGATCTAGCAGGACAAGTCAATGTACTGTTCTTAGATTTCAGCAAGGCATTTGATAAAGTGCCTCATGGGAAGTTGTACAAACTGCAGCAAATAGGGCTACCAAGGTTTATTATACAGTAGATAGCTGCTTACCTCCCTAATCGTGTGCAGTTTGTTGCAATAAAAAACTTCCGAGTCAGCAGTGATCCATGTCAGCACTGGTGTTCCCCAAGGAAATGTCCTGGGTCCACTATCATTTCTAATCTATGTGAATGACTTGGTCAATATTGTGAAACAGGATGTAGGCATTAGATTATTTGCAGACGACTGTATTTTCTTCAAAAATATATCCTCTACAGCCGATCAAAACGGTTTACAGACAGCGCTAATGGCAATAGATCATTGGTGTAGTGGGATATGGTGCTGAATTCTGAGAAAACTGTTCTGCTACGCATTACGAGGAAGAAACAGCCCGTCATCTTCCCCTACATTCTTCATGACTGTCCAGTGTTACAAGTAGATAAATATAAATATTTAGGCATTACTCTCAGCTGCAACCTTTCTTAGACACCACATATAATAGATATTTGCACAAAAGCACTCAGTAAATTATGGTTTTTAAAAAGAAAGTTAAAACATGCTCCCTCAAGCGTAAAGCTTTTGGCATATGAAACATTCATTTTCTCTAAGCTCGAATATGGTGCAGTCATATCGGATCCTTTTACAAAAAAGGACATTGTGCTTCTTGAAAAAGTGCAATGTAAGGCAATCGGATTTATTTTTAACAAGTATAGATTTTTACACAAAATAATGTCGGGAAAAATTACTATTACAGTAAAACCTCGGTGATACAATCACGACTCGTACGAATTTCGGGGTGATGCGAATTTTTCTGTGGTCCCGGCCAAGGCCCATTAGCCTGTAATGTATTTGAGTACGGTTGTTGCGAACAGATTTTCACCACGCGACGTTTGATACGAATGTACGCTAGCGCACAAGTGCGAACAGGTGCTGCCCGCGCTGTCGCGGAAGACGCGGCAGTCGCGGCGGGTGCGGGCATGCGTGCTACGCGACCGTCAGCGGTGCGTCGTTGCCTCCGAGATTGTGCGCGCGTACCTTGGAGGCCTTTATGCTCCTTCGTGTGTAGATTACAGTTTGCGTTGACGTCGCATTCTTTTTTTTTTTCCAACACGTTGACGCGTGCTGCTGTGCTCGAGACAGCATCGTCATTGTACTGTGTTAACACGTGCCTGCCACGTCGATGCAAGCCATGTCCTCGTAATCAGACGTTCTATGAAACAAGACTGAAACTTAGGCTGTGGATCCATCATGAAGTCCCATGAAAAGTGGACGAAGTCCCCAAGAGATAAAGCAGATGGTCTTGGTGAATGAGCTAGGCCTCGCAACGTACGCGCACACATGCCAACTCTCCGATTTGCACGGGAGACTCCTGAATTTTCAGCAAACCTCCCGATTGTGCGGGCACGGCCGTAAATTTCCCAAAAAGCACCACCGCGATGAGAAAGTAACAGCAACAAAGGACAACGATTGTAAAAATTTCTGGCCTTCATATATCGTGTGCAAAGCACCTCTTAAGGTACTCTGATCTCATGCAGAAAAGCGTAGTAAGATCAGGAAGGGGTTACTAGCGGTCACGGGTTACATCACATCTGGTTCATTAATCACACACGCACACGCACTGTATATTTACGAGCACAAGTATGATCGTTGATGTCTAAAAACTTTACTGGCAAATATTTAGAGCTGTTCATGATGTCAGTGCGGCCCTGTGAAACACTAAATCAAAACGTATGCCAACTTCCTTTTGCCGCATACTAATTTTACATGTTTTCTGGTGATACGAATGTCGGATGATACGAATATTTTTCGTAACCCCGCGAGATTCGTATCACCGAGGTTTTACTGTATTGTACCATGTTGCGTTTAACCAGCTACTGCTAGGATAACCCGTTGTAAACATGACCGATCATTGGCGCCCATATTTGCACGTACTAATGCTTACAAACGTATCTTTCCTAGGACAGTCACAGATTGGAATTCACTGCCTCAGGAGATTTTTTTCGCCTGAATATTTTGCTACGTCACTGGAAAATTCTTTTGTTGGTGTCTAGCATTCCAATATGTTGCAATCTCGCTGTTTTACAGACATGATGCCTCTTTTAGCGTACTGGTGATCGTGTTCTTTTCTTTGCAACAAAGTCATGTATTCTTATTTTTTGCTGTAACAATTCACTTCATGTTTTCTTTTGCCACTCCTGCTTGGACCAGAATGTTGGTCCGCCGTGTGTTTAAATAAAACAAATAAATAATGTACGCCAAAATTCGCACAGGCTGACATGAGCATATGATGAACATAAATCACAGGTGACAACATGAAAATCATGACACACACGTCTTCTATGATCTACCCACCTGAGTCTGAGCTCTCATGGCTCTTTGGTTATGTACCACAATATGCATAGCACGATATGAGTGTTAAAGAGATGGAAAACTCGTGAACACGGGATGTCGCTGGAGCCGATGTTTCCACAAGCGGACTTGTCTTCTTCAAGACTGCAAGTTCCTTGAAGTGCGCGTGTATATGCTTCGTACCCTCTCCTCCAACCCAAACAAAGGAAGAGGAGAGGGCAACTGAAAGCAGGGGTGGTGGGAGGAGGAGAAAGTCAAAAGAAAAGAGGAAACAGCGAAAAAGAAAGCATGGGGTGGTGGGAGGTATTCGTGTCGAAGGGTAGAATGGAAGGTAGGCATTTCGTTGAATTGCGTTTGACTGACACTGATATGCTGATTAACCTGACAATGATCATTTCATGGTGATAAGCACGATTAGAATTTCCCAGAAGAAAGGCTTAATTCTCACTGGTTTTCGTAGTGTATGTACCATATCGGACGTATTAAAGAGCCCCCTTTGAAACGTTTATACCTGTTACAGGGGTGGAACACCCGAAATAGGATTTGGAGCAATTTTTCGAGCAGAAAAATGTTGCTTTTGGAGTACACAATATCCAAATTTGAAGCAGGTTGCGAAAAAAACCTGACTTTTTTAGCCCGAAATCTTAACTTTAGAGCAGTATAACAAAGAAGGCTTATTTTAGGAAAAGAAAACAAAAATACGTACAAACTATTCAACATCAGTTAACTCGTGCACAGTGAACGTGAACATTGCTAGTATTTCAATAAAAGCAGTGTGTTGAGCCACCCCACAGTGCGAACAATCACTAAGTCCACATTAGCATTTGCAGGGCCTGTCAAATAATTCGACAGGCACTGCAAATGCTAATGTGGACCTGCGAACCTGGCAACCTCGAAATTCGGGAGATTCGTAAGGCAGGAGCAAGTGAGGGTGGAAAAAATAAAAAGAAAACTGGCGTACGTTTTTGTCTATCTGTTTCTCAAGGCCGCAGAAATGCCATACACAGCAGCTCCAAATGATTTCCAATACGTTTTTACATGCCAGCAATCATACTAGTACTCGTAATTACACGGCGCATTCACGAATGAGTAATTAAGGAACTGACAAAAATTTGGAGGCACAAAGGAACGAGGACAAGAAATGACAGGTGCTGTGTAGCATTTTCTTGTCGTCCATTGACTCAGATTTGAATGAAGCTATTGATTCTAAAGATTTTAAGATATTTCGATACGTCGATGACTTCCTGGTAATTTTGAACTCTACTAACCAAATGAGTTACAGTACTGCCTTGGACAAAGTTTTAACCATTTTTAGATCCCACGGAAGGAGCCTGACTTTTACCTACGAGGAATCCAATAATAAGGAACTGCAATTCCTAGATATCAGAATAACCTTTAATGATAACTTCATGTGCTGGTCATATCGCCCTCGTGCTAAAAAGGTGTTCCTTAATTTTCAATAGAGCGAATTTGGGCATGTTGGTGTAGCATAGTGAAACACACAGCGCGAAACAACGACGGGGACACAGAAAGGAAACACACACAGCGCTGACTTACAACAGTTTATTAGACGAATTTCCTTGGCATATATACAGAAAACAGCCATACCAATGCGCATGTCAAAACAGATACACTCCCCATCATCTTGGAAAACCCGATCGAAGAAATCTTAACTTTTTCTTTGATAACATGACTGACGGTGAACTGACACATTCATCACCTAACCTATGAACCATCTCAGCTTCGATAATCTCGTAAGCACTATGTCGTAAGCAAACGTAGTAAGAAGCTTGTGCGTGAGATTATCGAAGCTGAGATGATTCATAGGTTAGGTGATGAATGTGTCAGTTCACCGTCAGTCATGTTATCAAATAAAGAGTTAGGATTTCTTCGATCGGGTTTTCCAAGATGATGGGGAGCGTATCTGTTTTGACATGCGCATTGGTATGGCTGTTTTCTGTATATATGCCAAGGAAATTCATCTAATAAACTGTTGTAAGTCAGCGCTGTGTGTGTTTCCTTTCTGTGTCCCCGTCGTTGTTTCGTGCTGTGTGTTTCACTTAATTTTCAATCAGTGCACTCTAAAAATGTTAAGAGAGGCATAGCGACAATGTGCTTGCATTCCACGCTAAGCAGATCTTGCGAACACATGATGGTCCACAGTTTTGATTATCAGGTGTCGCGTCTGCAATCAGCTGGTTTTCCATGCTCAGTCATAACTAGTGTTTCGGAGAGCTTGCTCAAGAAATTGAAAGGCATGCGAAAAAGGGCGGAACCTAATCAGCATAACAAAAGGCCGGAAATTATACCCTATATTCATAAGGTCGCCCACAACCTGAAGAAGGTTGTGGGCAGACACGATGTTCCCATGGTGTTTTCCGCCCCTAACAAGCTCTCGTGGCTATGCGCCCGTGTGTCTGAGAAAAACAATAAGGCCGCCTGTGACATACAGCATGTAAAACCGTATTGCCCAAGCGTAGTTGGGGTGGTTTACGGAATACCCCTCAGCTGTGGTAGGACATACATTGGCCAGACTGGCCGACGTTTAAATATCCGATTAAAGGAACATGAAGCCTCCCTTAACAATGTATATGGTTTACACTTGCCTTCGCACTGGAAGTCCTGTGCATGCGCGCCCCGGTTTTTCGAAACCAGAGTGCTTGGGAAAAGTCGAAACCAGGTGGCCAGAGAATCGTTGGAGGCTTTTTGCATAAATAAGAAGGGTGCCCAATGTGTTAGTGTGCCTTCCTTGAATTTATATCGCAACGAATTGCACTTTTTAGACAAGTCTTGATAACTCGAAGTATGTTGTCATTCTGTTACGGTAATTGTCAATGTGACTCGCGCATGCGCGTGAAGCTACCTGAAATGCAAGTTCTTTCCAATAAAACAGTTGTTAGGTTGGCACCAGTCCTCTCATTTCTTGTCCTCGTTCCTTTCTGTCTCCAAATTTTTGTCAGACCATGCACGAACTAGCACAAGAACACATTTTAGTAATTAAGGAACAAAATGTGCTGTGTCCCTGACACCTAGCCCCTTCTAAATATCAGCACTATTTTCCGCAAGACACCAGTGTACTGCGGCAAAAGTGGCTTAAAAAGCGTTCTGCACACAAAAAAACAAGAATCAGGAAATTTGAGAACCACCACCCTTTTTTATTGCGAAAGCAATTATATGAACACTCTCGACGGGTCTTTGCCGTCGGGTCCCGTATAAAGTCCAGAGATAACATCCCCCGCACATAGTATGTTCTACCGCAGGTAAAAGCGCGCGAGTGCGGGCGACGAACGCGGCTGAAGCAGAGATCAAACGAGCCTGCCAATCTCCGTCGCTCGGAGGGTGCATGTGATAACACCACTCCGCTCGGGAGCCCTGCCATCGAAGCAGAGAGGACACTCGCCCCACGACGCCACCACGTGGCAGCGGCGAGCGGAGGAGTAGCGCTCGCTCGACGGCCCGAGGAGAGTGTTCGCCCAGGCACCAAAAAAATAGAGGAGGCGCTGACTATACTTCTCTCAAGCGATTCAAATGTATGGTGTTTTAAAAATACATCTAAGTGCAAGGGGTGTCTCCCCCCAGCCTGAACACAAGTGGGGTCAGGACCCCCCTGAACCCCCTCCACCTCCCCATGATTTACGCCAGTGATTGGTGCAAAGGGGGTTCCCATACTAGTACCGAAAATTTGTAGGTAGTAGGACGAATAATATTCAAAATATTTAAATGTGCGGACTAATTTTAATAACGAGAGGTAAACTTCAGCATTATGTGTTCACTTGTTTTCTACGAGTGACAGACTGCATCAAACCTTTCAGTGATTGGTATATACAAGGAGCAGTCATCTAATGTTACCAGAATGGCCTGATCTGAGGGTGTTCGCGTTTCATTAATGGAATCTCTCATTCCAAGAAAATGAGGTGTGTCTTGGACAAAGGATGGAAGGGTAGATGGTATGTTAGATAAATGATGATTTAGAAATTTTGATAACAACTAAGTAGTTATTTGTTATTGGATACTATAGGTCTGCCTGGGATTCCCGCCAATAAGTAATTCATGGTCGATGAAATTCATCGTCAAAGTAATTCATCTATGCAAACCTTTTGAATCTTCGGAAGAAGGTAGAAGCGGCACTCGGATTGTGTGATTAGCTCTCTGGCTAGAAAATCTGTTATATGGCGTATGCTCTTACTATTCTCGGGTCGGCTCAGAGGTTAATTTTTTCTAGTGGGTGTCGTTGCCGTGTTGCCTGATAGCCTCCTTTTTATATTGTTCCACTGCTATACTACCACCTTTTTTCGCAGGTGTTATGATAATGTCCTTTCGGTTTGCGAATTGTTTGAAGACGTCGTGCTTTGTATAAGTTAAAGGGGTATTGACACAAAATTTCGCGGCCGAGATAGCTTGCTGGATCGATTCCCGTGTACGTGCGTGTACCATCTGCAAAATATCGACAGCGAATCAAGCTTGGAAGGTATTTTATATCAATTTTTTATGTTCGCGAGCGCGATCCAGCATTATAGGCCGCACCTGGTGCATTGACACCCTCGGAGGTGACCCGAGGTGACCCCCCTACTTCCCCTACGTAACCATTGCAGCCGGTACAAGTTATGACGACGTCGTAGCCGCCATTTCTGTTTTGACGAGCTTCCTGACGAATCGCTCCTCGCCAGCGGGTCAAACCTGAAGTGATTCACCACGTCGCAAATTTCTTCCATCCCCGCCGCAAGAAATCGTCGCCATCAGACGACGATGAGCCCGACGACGACAGACCGCGCGGAAATGCGTCACTGTTCTGTGTGCTCACGTGACCGAGCGTTTCACTCGCTAGGTGGTGATAGTTGCACCCGGCGACTTGTCGTTTTTGGAGCTCTGTCAAATGGAAACTGAGGCTGTGTCGGTAATGAGGAGCTTGTAATTAATTATCTGTCGCGCCCTGCAGCAAACGATGTGCCGTGTTATGACTAACAGGCCCCCAGCAACACATTGCAGCAAAAAAACGCGGGGCGAAAATTTTTGTGTCAGGACTCCTTTAAGTTTTTTGACTTTTTACTCTGTGTAGTTGTGCTCAAAATTTCCCTTGAGACTAGTTTTATGTATTGATCTAACCCTTGCCATTGTTCTGTATCCGATGTCCAAGTGCTTGGCGGTCGCAAAGAGTCATTGTTTACGTCTTCTGCTGCTGCCTTATCAGAAAAATGATAAGGCAGCACAATTATAGTAGGCAGCCTTCATGTAGACTGAGTTCCGCACTTCTCACATTGAAAGGGTTCCACTCTGGTCCCGCTGGGAGGCTTTCTCCTTTCAACACAGATAGGTCAACATGACTCGGAAGTGGATCATCCCTTAATTGTGGCTCGTGCTACTACAGTCGGTGAGAGGAGTTGCAGATATGCCTCCTCCAGCATGAAGATCTCAGCAGGTTGAGGAAATGCAGTGCTGTCATTAGACAGCAGCGGTCTACTAAGCGCATGTCCGAGCTCTTTGCCAGATTTGTAGACAAGTTTGCAATTGTAAGCGGAGAGCTTCAGAGCCCACCTGACAACTCTTGGCGAAGCTTGCACAGGAACAGGCCTGTCGGCACCCAGAAGTCCAAGAAGCGGCTTGTGGTCAGTATGTGCTTCAAATGGTATGCCCCACAAGTACTGGTGGAATTGATTCACACCAAACACCAACGGCAGTTCTTCCTTGTGAAGTTGACTATAGTTTTGTTCGGCTTTTGATAACTTCTCGAAGCAAGAGCAATTGGACATTCTTTGTGTGGCAAAACAGCGCCTATACCATAAGGCATAGGCGCTGAGACACATAGGCCTGTCAGGGCGGAAATGTACGAGAACTGGAGCTGAAGTCACCCGATGCTTGCAGGCAGTGAAAGTGTCTAGCTGGTCTTTTCCCCACTGCGACTTCTTTCCAACACCAAGAAGCAAGTGCAACGGATGGAGAAGTGCAGAAAGGTTGGGCAAGAAACGCCGATAGAAATTGACGAGTCCCAAGAACCTTTGAAGTTCCTTGACATCTTATGGCACAGGAGCATGCAGAATGGCAGACACTTTGTCCATGTTCGGAGAGAGGCCTTCCTACATGAAGATGTGCCCGAGATACACAACTTGGGGCATGAAGAAGTGGCACTTGAGTTTCAACTTGAGGCCAGATTCTTGAAGTTTGCCTAGTATCGCACGGAGGTTGTGACGGTGCTCAGCATCATTTGCACCAGTTATGAGAATATCGTCCAAATGGACTGCCCAACTTGCTGTTTTGATTTAGTTCATTCCTGTTAAGTTGGTTGGCTTTATTAAAGTAAGCTGATTCCCGCAATGTTCCTTTAAAATATCTCTTCACTCTTTCGTTACCACGCCTATTCAAATCGATCACTGGTCATCGATGCTTTGAATTGCCGCTTTTGGCATGTTGGACTTGTTTCTCTTGCTCCTAGATCCTCCTAGTGGTTAGTCCAGGCACTGCACTTTCAGAATCAGTTTGAATTTTCCTGCTTTGGTGAAACAGTAATTTTTGACAGACCTTTCTGCGAACCAACGTGCACGTGTTGTTGGATAAGTGGGCGTGGCTGAAGCACTTGAGAGAAATGCGTGCCACTCGTGGTTATGCTTCAGTAACATCAAAGTTCTGTAATCAAACGAACCCTTGCAAGTCAAACATCAAATTATGGCGTCGGCTTCGTAATCTGAGAGTGCTGAGTGGCCCGAAATTTACACCAGCTATTCACTAGAGAGCTGCTGTTTGGAGTCAGGGAAGATTTATTCAACCAAAACTTATAATAGTCTTGTTCTACAGTCATGATCGTTACGGCATTGAAAGTGTGAAAGTCTTTGTTATTGCATTGTTATTGGTCTCACCCTTTTTCTTAGAGTGCGGGGGGTGCAGCACCACGTCGTTAGTTACTGTGGTAACGGCATGATTGCTACACTGGATGGATCAGGCAACAATGACCGCTTCACAGTAGGCCCTCCGACAACAGGGTCATCAGTGACGGGCCCGCTACTGACAGCTGCGCATATTAATACTGAATTGTGGCTGCTCCGACCAGGAGGCATGCTTTTATTATCAAAATGACATTTTTAAAAAAGCAAGCGAAAAATTTGGATTGGGACCCTAGCACTCCCGAGCTCGAAAGAGCAGGGGCATTTACTGCAAGAGCGCAGTGCACATACAAGAGAGGCGTGAAAAACCTTGTTTTCACTGCAAATTCGTATTCTCAAACTTAGTGCTTGTGCAGGCATATAAGCATGAGTAAAAATATAAAGCCTTGACCCATACGTCGGCAAATTATGTGGAGCTCACTCAGACTTACTCATGAAATATATTTTGCCCTCGGGGCCCACTCGGACTCACACTCACCAAAATTTTTCTCAACCGGACTCACTCGGACTCGCTCACACTCAAAAAAAGTTTTCTCGACCGGACTCCATCCGACTCACACTCAACAAAATATTACTCACTTGGGCTCACTCAAACTCAGACTCACGGCTCGATCTGACTCATGAGTCCACTAACGTAGAAGTAGCATTTTTGACCGTGCTGTCAATGCTCTTAACACCATATCTCGTATAATCAGTGCTCTACTTGACGCCTTTTGATATCGTATCTTCAAGTACGAGTTGACAGGGGCTGCAGTCCAGAACGACATTTCTATTGAAAAAGATGACTCACACGAGATTTTTTTATCAAAAAGTTCCTGTGAAAAAGTTTGTGGAGGGGGGGGGGGTCATAACTCACGTCTCTGATCAATACATATTGAGCTGGTTAAATGTAAACATTTCGACAGAAATCTGTCTGGCTGGGCGGAATATTTAGGAGGTTAATATGGCTCCAGCCAAGTTTAAGAGAGCCCGACGTTTCGGGACCGATTCGGCCCCTTCCTCAAGGGGTGACTGGTTTGGTCGTGGAAGCTTCTCCCCGACTTGTTCCACCGCGGCTCCGGATTTCCCTTTCCCTCACGTTTCGGAGGCCGTGAACGTAAACCGAGGGCACTGTTCCTAGGGACCGTTCACATTTGCCGGCGTGTTTTGAATGTGCCACGACTCGAGCAAGAGCCTCCTTCCCAGATTCCTTTCTGTTTCCAGAACAGAAGCGCCGTCGAAGTCGAACTTACGGTCGTGCTTTTCACAGTGCTCTGCAAGAGCGCTGCGTTGCATTTCCATTTTCCTGACGTCGTTCTTATGTTGGCGCATTCTTTCTGGGAAGCACTTGCTCTCGCCCATGTAGCTAGCTGGGCATTGCGAACACGGCACCTTGTACACTACGCCTTGGTGTTGTTCCCTCGGGGGTCGATCCTACGGCCGCGGTAGCAGGCGGTTGAGCGTCGATGCTGGCTTGTGTATCACCGTGACCCCCTCTTTTCTGAGAATCCTGGCGAGCTCTTCACTGATGCCCGGCACATATGGTATGACAATGCGCTGAGCTGGCTTCTTGGATTCCGTTGTGGCCGGTGGGGTGGCCAAGAGGGGGGAGGGGGGTCGCGTAGCGTGTCTTTCGGCACACGGCGCGACACTCGGCGAATGAAAGCTTTGGTGTATCCGTTCTTTAGCAGCTCGGCGACGACCCTCTCCTCTTCTCTCTTTCTCTCTCCCTCTGACGTGCAGATTGCTCTTGCACGTGAAAGGAGCGCCGAAACTACCGAAGCTTTGTGGGCAGTCGGATGACAGGACGTGAAATGCAAATACCTGCCGGTGTGCGTTGGCTTTCTGTACACCGAGAAGGTCGTGCGCTCGCCCTGCCGCCCGACTGCCACATCGAGAAACGGAAGCATCCCGTCTCGCTCTCGCTCCACCGTGAACTGTATCACCTGGTCGACGGAATTCAGATGTTGGAGGAAGCTGTCTACAACTGACTTCTTTATGACGCAGAAGCAGTCATCCACGTACCTCACAAACACTTTCGGCTTGTCAATAAAGGAGTCTTGTGCCGTTTCTTCAATGTGCTCCATTGTGAGGTTCACAGCTGTAATGGAGATCGCCGCCCCCATCGCGGTCCCGCTGGCTTGTCTTCTTTCACGTGCAAGAACAATCTGCACGTCGGAGGGAGAGAGAAAGAGAGAAGAGGAGAGGGTCGTCGCCGAGCTGCTAAAGAACGGATACACCAAAGCTTTCATTCCCCGAGTGTCGCGCCGTGTGCCGAAAGACACGCTACGCGACCCCCCTCCCCCCTCCCCGGCCACCCCACCGGCCACAACGGAATCCAAGAAGCCAGCCCAGCGCATTGTCATACCATATGTGTCGGGCATCAGTGAAGAGCTCGCCAGGATTCTCAGAAAAGAGGGGGTCACGGTGATACACAAGCCAGCGTCGACGCTCACCCGCCTGCTACCGCGGCCGAAGGATCGACCCCCGAGGGAACAACACCAAGGCGTAGTGTACAAGGTGCCGTGTTCGCAATGCCCAGCTAGCTACATGGGCGAGAGCAAGTGCTTCCCAGAAAGAATGCGCCAACATAAGAACGACGTCAGGAAGATGGAAATGCAACGCAGCGCTCTTGCAGAGCACTGTGAAAAGCACGACCGTAAGTTCGACTTCGACGGCGCTTCTGTTCTGGAAACAGAAAGGAATCTGGGAAGGAGGCTCTTGCTCGAGTCGTGGCACATTCAAAACACGCCGGCAAATGTGAACCGGTCCCTAGGAACAGTGCCCTCGGTTTACGTTCACGGCCTCCGAAACGTGAGGGAAAAGGAAATCCGGAGCCACGGTGGAACAAGTCGGGGAGAAGCTTCCACGACCAAACCAGTCACCCCCTGAGGAAGGGGCCGAATCGGTCCCGAAACGTCGGGCTCTCTGGAGCCATATTAACCTCCTAAATATTCCGCCCAGCCAGACAGATTTCTGTCTAAATGTTTACATTGAAGTCATTACGCATTGACTTCGGTCAGGAAGCGGCACTCCTCGCAAAGCGGTACGTGAGCGTAGCAAGAGGCATCACGACCTACCAGACTCATCTCGACTTCACGAAGACCTGCCGGGAGATGAACGTAGTGCCACGAAGCCTTCAGCTTAACCCCTTCAGGGTTTTCGCCGTACATGTACGGCAGAAGCTTCCTGGTACCAAAGGGTTTTCGTCGTACATGTACGGCATAGCGTTTATTTTTAAAACGCGCACCTTTTTCGATCATTTCTCTTGTTTGGCCTGTGCTTCCACACATCGGGAACATGTGGAATTTTTTTCATGCGCCGATGCCTCTCCGTTGTATTTTTTTTTTTCGCTTCCCAAAACGGCGCGCCGCCAATCGCTTGCCCATCCGAGCGCGTTCGCGGTGCAGCTGGTTTAAAGTGCGCGCCTTTTTCGATGATTTCTCTTGCTTAGCATGTGCTGCCACGCTTCGGGAATACGTGGAATTTTTTTCATGCGCCGATGTCTCTCTGTTATTGCTTTTTTTATGCTTCGCAAAATGGCGCGCCGCGCTATGGTGGCTAGAAGGAGAGGTGTCAGCATCGGCGCGCCGGAGAGGGAGCGAGAATTCATCCAGATGCGGTGGCGCTGCTGTCGGCTCAGAGATGCCTGCGCTCGCGCCCGCGCGCGCGTAGCAGCCGCTTTTCGTTGCAACTATTTCACGTTACCATGCGGATTATAACAAAGGCTAGCTGGCACATTTCTGGTGGCTCGCTGCAAAGAGTGTATTGGCACTGAAAACTAATGTTTTCAATTTACTTCCTTGTATATCAGCTACGTTTGCCACTCGCACCCCGAAGCGCTCGAAGATAGGGAATCAGATGAATGACTTGCCGTGAGCTTGACACCAAAACAACGTCCGTGCAGTTTTCACTTTGATGCCACAGTGTTCTCCGGGACGTCTCAATGCAGGTAAAGGTATCAGCAACCATACATGAATGCGTTATTTTAGTAGGGGTGTGCGAATAGTGAAATTTCATCTCGAATCGAATCGAATAGTACGTATACTTACATGAAACTAGTACAGCCAGTTGCTGCAAGACAAAGGAAAAATCAGGGACGCTACGGGTTGGTGGCAGCTTCATTACGCGCTTGTTCGGAAGCGTATTTTTATTCTGCTTTTCTGGGCACGCAGGCATGTTAATAGAAGAACCGTCACTCCAGTTAGCAGGGGCCCTCTCAACGGCTAAAAAAAGAGGGTACGGTAGCTAGTTTTTTTTCCCTACGGTCGCGGAATACGGCTTCAATTGTGCTCCATCTGTGGTCGCGCAAAGCTTTATCTCGATGCACACTCGGGGCCCAACAATCTTCGGGCGTTCGTTCACAGCAGTGTTTCAACTACGCGCCGAAGCGCTGGGAGTTCTTGAACGAGTGGTGCGGTGCGGCAGTGACGACTGCACAGCGGGAACAATTTTTCATATATGAATCCAATCACCGAGGGTTTCGCGGGCCGAAGTCGTCGCCTGCGGCATACGCGACCGAACTAGGCAAGGAAAGTGCATGCCTTCGTTTGAGAGGCGACGTTGTGAAGAGCTTGACAGTTTTCTCATGTTTCTTTTTTTTTACGTGTGCAAATACATGATCGCCTTTGAAATAAACATGCGCTCGCTTTTGTACCAGGATATTGGTGAAAGTTTTAACGAAAGGCCTACTGTACCGATGTTAGCGTTAGTTTTATCCACTCCACCCTAGCCAAGTTGCACCTTTGTCGCGTTTTAGATATTCATCCTGTCGAATTATTGGAGGCTTTGAATACGAGCTATTCGAAAGTCGAATCGAATTATTCGGTTAGGTATTATTCGATTGGAATTCGAAACTCAAATATTCGCACACCCCTAACTTTTATGACTTGCGCATCGAAAACGAAGGTCTATTTGTACAAGCAAGACATTTATTTTGACACAGTCTTACAATGCATCCAGGTGCAAAGCAGTGTCTTTGCTGTTTACACACCACTGTCGTCACTGTGGCATGGTCACATCGGTACGTACCGATACCGAACAAGTTCAAATTGGCACACCGCAGACCAGGGGCATAGCCAGAAATTTTTTTCGGGGGGGGGGTTCAACCATACTTATGTTCGTGCGTGCGTTTTATGTGTGCGTGTATATATACACATGCAAACTTGAAAAACTTCGGGGGGGTTGAACCCCCCCCCCCCCCTTGGCTACGCCCCTGCCGCAGACGTTGCGAGAACACGTGCAAGCGAGGAAACGTGCGGCTCGGCGGTTGGCGGGTGTTCTCGACAGATCTCAGTACTGACGTGCGCGCCGCCCCGCGGCGGCATGAAATACCAGCACGCCTCCTTTCACGGCGCGGCCGAGACGATGCTGACACCTCTCCTTCTAGCCACCATAGCCGCGCGCCGGCTATCGCTTGCGCAACCGGAGCGCCCGCGGCGCGGTTTGGTTTCAAACGCGCGCCTTCTCCCATTTCTCTTGCTTGGAATGTGCTGCGACGCTTCAGGAATACGTGTAATTTTTTTAATGCGCCAATGCCTCTCCGTCTTTTTTTTTTTTTCTTTCCAAAGAGGCGCGGCGGCTTGTAGTCTCGCATCAGAACGCGCGCACGCGGTCCGGCTCGTTTCGGTTTCGTCCTTCGGGTGGTTTTCGCTTCTTGCGCCCGCAAAGCTGATGGCTGTTCGGTTTCTAATCTCTCAAAGGGTGACCGCTTGTTACTCTCTCATTTATAGGCCTCCAACGCTCAAGTTTGCGCAGCGCCGTCCGCCGCCCCAGCGGAGAGAGGGGAAAACTCCGGTAGCTGGGACGGGTCGCTCTTGCTTGGTTTTCCCATCGCGCGCGCGGAGAACGTGCTCCCCGGGGCTTTTATCTCGCATTTTTCACGCTATGGGTGCCGTTCCTTCGTCGTACTCGAAAGCAGGCACGCAGTCCTGCTGCATTGTGAACTGTCACAAAAGTTTAAAAATGTCGAAGAGCCGAAGACTTCCTGTCATGTTCTACCGTTTCCAATGCAAGCAGTCCGAGGAGCAGAGGCGTTATGGCAGTTCGCCGCGATGCTTTCGCGGTCTTGTCACCTTGAAGCAGTTTTTGTCGTACACAGTATTACGAACTATTAACGGGGAGAAACGCGATGATCGTGCTCATTTGAAAGGGAAGTGCGTTTGTGAACCGAAGTTACAACAAATAGACAGCCGCTGTACGTTTCGAGATTGCGCGCTGGCTTTCCGAGTCAACCATTTGTAATGTTACAGCAGCGGAGCATTTGGGCTTATTGCACCACAGTTTAAATAACGTACCGTGAGTACTAAGTGTTTAATTCAGCTGATTGCGGTACATTTCCCGTCGCGGCTCCCTGTAAACAGAATTAAGCTGTATGTTTGCACTGAGCGTTTATATTGGCCTTGCATGCGACACGCCGTGATTGCTTAGAAGGCTGAAGTGTTGCGCTGCTAAAATCGTGGTCATGGGTTCGATTCACGCATACAGCAGCTGCATTTCGATGGGAGCGAAATGCACTAACACCGGCGTACTTAGATTTACGTACACGTTAAAGAAACCCAGGTGGCCGAAATTAATCCGAATTAATCCACCACGGCGTGCCTCGTATTAATGTCATGCGTTCGGCACGTAATAAAAAAATCACAGCATATCCACGGAGTGAATGATGATGAGTGGGCGAAGCTGCGGAGGCTCATCGGTAAACCGTGAATCTTCCGTGAATTCTGCCCAGTACATCATCACCGACGTGAGATCGGGCGCGTTTATACTAAAGGTTCGATATGAGTTATGACGACTTGCAGCTCACTTTAATTTTACATGTACGCTGTGAATTTTCATTGTTTAGAAAACCATTGCTTTAGAAAACATCTGGCGTCTTTCGTTAAGCAGCTGGCGTCTTTTCGTTTTGCTTTAGAAACATCTGGCGTTCTTTCGTTTTGCTTTTACAAAACATCTGGCGTCTTTCGTTGGTTTATTTCATCAATCAGCGGCGTTTTAAACAAAATTTTTATTGTTTAATCACGCACAGGAGAAATCTCACCAGGCACTACCTTGGAGGTAAACAATGGCTGCTAATGGGAATGAGAGACAGAAGAAGTCGGCTTTTAGCTAACACTTACACTTCTACTAACGTTTCCTACTGGAACATGCCAATGGCTGCTAATGGGGAATGAGAGACAGAAGAATTCGGCTTTTAGTTAACGCGCACGCTGCGAATTTATTGTTCAACAACGCACAGGAAAAATCTCCCACCGGCACCACCTTGGAGGTCAAAGCGTAAGACTGGTTACGCACTACGACTATGACTACGAGGGACGAACGGGTGCCGCCTTAAGGAGCTTCGCCCCTAAAAGCCTTGCATGCCGCTTTGGAAACGAGCTGAAAAAAGAACCAAGGTGGCAATTAAATTTTCGATGGCTTCGCGAATTCAGATGCGCTTATTATTGGGCACAAATCTCGGCATAATCATAAACATGCGCGATCCCAGTGGGTATTGTATAGTATCAGGGGCGTAGCCAGAAATTTTTTCGGGGGGGGGGGGGGGGGGGTACAACCATACTTTATGTTTGTGCGTGCGTTTGTATGTGTGCGTGTACATATACGCAAGCAAAATTGAAAATTTTCGGGGAGGGTTTGAACCCCCCCCCCCCCCTTGGCTACGCCCTTGTATAGTATGATGCTGACCAAGCGAGCTGTCGACACAACCAAAGCGACATTCGAATAAGCGAACACGGTGCGTGATCAGGCGTCGATATTATTCGAAATGAAACACGCCTCTGCAAGAAACATGCATCGTCGAAGTGGGCATGAAATATTTATTTATTTTTTGTTTGCGTATATCATTATGCTGTCAAAGGGAGCTCTAAAAAAATCCAAGGCGACATTAAACTTGCGATCCGACGTTGTTATCATTCGATGCAAACCTCGGCAAAAGTGAAACTCCCACGAAACTGAACACTGCGCATTGCGATGCAGCCAGTGACTCAACAGGGCAGATGTAAATTTATGCTCTTCACACTGAGCTGATAATAAATTTAAAGCCGCACGACAAACTCGGCATCCAAGCAATCGAAAAGTTATCAATAGAAAACGCACGCGAAAGCGTGCTGGATGGTTGCTGACAGCTCCGAGTATACACGACTGCCGCAACGAATGTGCGTTTTACCGGTAACATAATTACAGAACTCGCGCAGTCACCTCCCTACTCATGTCAAAGAAATGTGCCCGTTCAGCATCTGCACGCACGTAGCGCTCGCACAAACAGCATCGCCCTTGACGACCTGCTCGGTCCCGAAAAAGGTGGTCGATCAACCGTCCTCCTCTGGTAAGATTCCCACCGTTAAAACGTTTTTTTCCATCTCTGGGATCTTTCTAAACCTTCAGAGCAAGCGACACGTGAAGCTGCACGTGCACGGCGAGCAGAGAACAGCGCGTGCAGGGTGCCTGAACGTGCGGAGACAGCGCAGTCAAAAGGCTGTTGTGGGGACAGGAGCGACCGGTTTTCGCAAGAAAGGCGGCGAAGGATGGATGGATGCTATGAGCGTCCCCTTTGTAACGGGGCGGTGACATGTCTGCCACCAGGCTCGAAGAAAAAAAAAAAAAAAGGAAAAGCTTCCTTGTTTCATGTTGGCCTAATACCTTATCTACATTGATTAAATCTATGTTATTATACCAAAAAAATATAAATTCACGGTCTATCTCGCTGCCTCTTAAGGCAGAATGACCTTATTTTTCCCCCATTATTTATTTTTGTTCTTTATCTCTACTTTTCTGCCACCAATACTCTAACCGTCTCTTACTTATTTCTATCGCGGACGTGTTGCTTTCCATTGTTGTCCCTAAAACCCAAGGCTTCATGTAGACTCGTGCCCACACGCATGACTGGGTGAATATCGCCACATTCAATCAGTACATGTTCCATCGTTTCCTTAGTTCCCCCGCAGCGTGTACATTGTTCTTCTTCGTTACTGAATCTCGCTTTATAACTTCGCGTTCTAAGGCAGCCCAACCTTGCTTCAAACAGTAAAGCGCTTCCCCTTGAATTATCATAAAACCTTTCCCTCCTTATTTCGTTTTTTCCCTTTCGGTAGTTACTCAGAGCCGGCTTCTTTTCCATCGCTGCCATCCAATAAGTACTCTCCGCCTCTCTGACCTTCCGCTTAATACTCCTTGTTGCCATATCGCCCGCACTGCTAGCCGTATACTTACTGGTGAGCCTCCTAGTTCTTTTTCTCCACTGCGTGTCAACGCTTTTTCTATACAAATACCTGAAAACCTTCTCTGCCCATCTACTCTTCTTCATTTTCCTCAGCCTCTCTTCGAATCTCATTTTGCTCTGAGCTTCCCTCACTTCAAAGCCTGTCCATCCCATATCTCCCTTTACAGCCTCATTTGTCGTCTTCCCGTGAGCGCCCAACGCGAGGCGGCCCACCGTCCTTTGATTTACATCCATTCCTGATTGTACCTCTGATTTCATGCACACCACTGAGTTCCCAAATGTAAGCCCCGGGACCATCACACCCTTCCACAGTCCTCGAAGCACCTCGTACCTATTGTACCCCCATAAAGCTCTGTGCTTCATAATTGCAGCATTCCTCTTTCCCTTTGCTACCGATGCTTTCTCTTGTACCTCCATATATCTATCCCCCTGGCCCCTGGCGCCCCCTGGCCGAGCTTGGGAGGCCTATTGCACCCCGGCGCGCGTTTACATCTGTTTCCGTGCGGCGCTAAATTACACAAACGACGCCGCCGTGATTGCGTTTCCTGTTTTGGGGTCTCGGAAAATCTAACTACGTCTTGTTGGCGATAAGATGAAGTATTACTGTAGCTTTTTCACTCGTTTTGCTTTCCAGACGGGCGCAGAACCATAGTTTTCTTCCGTGCGCTCACTGACGCAGTTCGCTTACGTTATGGAAGCGCGCGCCGGTTGCGCTGCTGCCGGTGAGTCGAGCAGCGATTCTTCCGATGCGGACTACATATTCCCCAATTGCCGAATCAGAATCTGATTCATTGGATTTCAGTTCGTCAGACGAGGATTTTTTGACGAGTTCAGACTCCGATGACGATCAAGGAGTGGCATCTGAAACGCGTGCGCGGGGAGCCATGCTTCAAAGACTATCACACGCTGGAAAGTTTTTAGTGTTAGAGCACGAGCGTTTTTAACCGGAAACGTCTTCTGGTGCGCTTATTTTTGTATGTTTGTGAGCTATGTTTAATACAATGCATAATTTTTATTCATAAAAAACTGTGACGCTTTTTCTTTTAGGATTGTGCTTGATTTTACTACGAATAAACCATATGTATGTAACAACAAAACTGGTTTTTTTGTCACTTTACGGTCACGAAAAAAAATGTTTGACATTTTTTTTTCTTAAATAGAATCGTCTGAAGAATTTATTTCAGCAATAAAAAAATGACGTATTTTTGGACTGGATTTCGCGAAAAAATTCGACCCTCAAAGGGTTAAACGCTTGGTGCACACGGCGGAGGGCCACAAGATCATCGCAAAAGCCGAACAGCGCCTGCTAAACGCCCGAATCCATGAATGCCACAGCATGATCAAGAAGAAGGAATTAGACCTGTTTTTCCTCCGACGGCAGCTTCAACATCGACTGCCCGACGTCTTTCCGTCTTTGGAGGAATTCGCTCGAAATGTGGCTGCAACAACAGCCCGGAAGCAGTAAGCGGCCCACAAAAACAAGCTCACGACACTTCAAGGAGAAAAACCCCACCGCGGACATGACAACGATAATTTCGTCGTCAACCTGTCCTCCAGACAACTCTCCCCTACCCAGCATAGCGTGCTGGCCAAGGGACACAACTTCAACGTGAACACGGCGCATCCATCACTACCAAGGGTCATTGCGGCTACGGAGGAAGGCATAAGACGACTCGACAACGGCATTCGAGAAAATGTCCGTCTCAAGGCCATCGGTGTACTATCAAAAATAGGAAAGCGCCGTGAGCACAACATGTCGAGGGAGGAGAAGAATGCGATCCGTTCACTCCGGAATGATGAGAACATTGTCATCCTCCCAGCCAGGGGCGGATTATCCAGGGTTCAAAGGGTTCAAATGAACCGGGCCCTCCGGTTTTAGGGGGCCCCCCAAGGGCCAGAAAAAATGGCCGACTTCGTTGTTTTGTTCGTAAAAGTTTAACCCTCCTGCTGGATTCCCCTGATAGAAACAGATTGTCTATTTCAATAATCAATATACATGCTTCTAAGAGGTTGTTCGTTGCATAACGTGCATAATCTTGAAGTCAGCTCACAGTTCTGCAGTCTGTGGTAAAAACCTTTTACTCGCCCAAGACCATGCATCGTGTAGAGGGAAGGAGCTGATCCAGCGGATGGACACATAGAGCAGCCTGACGAGGATTTTAGCAGATACGGTCCAACACGCAATGCGAAGGCACATAGAGAGTGGTTCCTGTTTGAAATATAATGCGCTGAATGAAAATAACCAGTATGAAGCTGACGCATAGGTATGCTATAGTGTGCTTTCATTATAATGTAAACAACGTACCATGAAATATTTGTATGGTACGGAACTTCCTGATTATGCCAGGACTCCGTAGGAGTAATGGTTCGATTCTTCGCTTCTGGCATTGCCGTTCTGTCTTAATTCCTGCTTGGTGGTTATATAAGGAAACTTAAGAGACCATCACTTGGTAAAGGTTGTGCGCAGGAAATATCTACAACATATATCCACTATCTGGCCGCCAGCAGACCCTCACCGCAATTGCTTGAGCGTTGTGGTGGGGGTCTTCAACTGACCATCACTTTTGAACTTCTTTTAACACTTTTGAACTTCTAATTCGTGAAAAGCTTGAAGGTTCTTTCCCTGATGTCCATGTGGCTCCTAGAATTTTTTTTTTTTTTGCTTAATGGTCACAAATTGCACTGGTGAACGATCATTCAGCAAACTGAAATTGATCAAAAACAGGCTTCGATCAACGATGACCGACAGCCGCCTCAGTGATTTGTCACTGCTGAGCGTAGAGAGGAGGTTCTTAGGAAGGTAAATGTTGAAGAGCTGATCAACAAACTGTCTCAGCAAAAGACACGAAAACGCTTGTAGAAACGTACATACCTTCTTTCTCTACTTAAAAGAATAATGAAAACAGAGAACATGTTAATAGGTATACAGGGTGTTTCAAGAAATGTGTCCAACCGTCTAAAAAAATCAAGAAAATGCGATATTTGATTGCTGACTTCAGAATTGGTTTTTCTGTAGTGGCAGGTATTTTAAGATGGTTAAGGAAATTATTTGGAACTATAATTAACAAAGTTAAATTAATTAGCTTTTTAATTAGTGGAGTTAGGTGGTTGTGTCAAATGGGAGAATTGAAGTTCTTCATGCCAGAAACCCAACCCAACTTTGAGATTTCGAAAAAGTGGTATCTAGTAATAATTACAAAGTAATGAAATTCAACCAAATTCAATGGCGAAACCTAAACAGAAACGTGGAAGAACGCAACTGCCATGTTCTTCTGAGACGTCCAAAATGAGTGAATGACTATTTCTGTAGCGCTAGGCATCTTAAGATGGTTAGAGACCTGACTTGAGACAGTAATTAAGAAAGTTAAATTAATTAACTTTTTAATTAGTGGAGTTAGGTGACTGTGTCAAATTGTGGAATTGAAGTTCTCCTTGCCAGAAACCCATCCCAACTTTTAGATTTCGAAAAAGTGGCCTCTAGTAATAATTACGAAGTAATGAAATTCAACCGAATTCGATGGCTTTCGCTGTTGAAAGCCGTTGCATTTCGTTGAATTTCATTATGCCATAACAAATACTAGAGGACGCTTTTTCAAAATCTCAAAACTCGGATGGGTTCCTCGCATGAAGAACTTCAATTCTCCCATTTGACACAATCGCCTAACTCCACTAATTAAAAAGTTAATTCATGTAACTTTTTTAATTACTGTCCTAAATGATGTCCTTAACTACCTTAAGATTCCTTTTTCTTTGTAGAAACAGCGCTCGCTAGATGACGACGAAGTAAAAGAAGGCACAGGACAGGCGCTGACTCGCAACTAAAGTTTATTAGGAAAAACACGCAATATATATATAGGTGATGTGCAACAACAAAACAACAAAAAAAAACACCAAAAGCGAATAAGACCCAAACAAGTCTCAAGCAAGTAAAAGCAAAAAAACAGGTATCATAGTCTGCAGGTGCTGCAAAGGTACGAAAATTCTGCGTCACTCAGCGAAATCGATGGCATGCTAACACACTTATCTCCTTTTCTTCTAATGTGGAAGGCCTCGATCACTTCCCTTGCTACCTGCTCTTTATGATGCGATAAAATCATTGTGTCACTGAAGAAGGGTGCGCAGCCGCATTCGTGGCAATGAGCGGCGAGAGAAAATGGCTTTGTTTCTGTCAATGATCGTTCGTGTTCACGAAGACGAACGTTAACGCATCTTCCGCTTTGGCCAATATAAGTTTTTCCGCATGATAATGGTATTTGGTATACTATGGCCTCCTTGCAATCTGTATAGTGGTAGGTGTGGTTAATTGCACAGTTGCCAGGAACACTTTCCCTGTCGTTCCTCTGCTTATCAATGCTTTGCTGTACCTTTGCACAAATGGACACCAGCTTATGAGGAGATGAGAAAACTACGTCAACGCCATATCTTTTGGCCACGTTTTTTTAAACCGTATGCCACTCGGTGAGTGTACGGTATCACCGTGTACTTTTTTGCTCTGGCGGTCCGCTCATCATTTCCAGGCTGCGTTCCATTTGTTTTTAGGTGTTTGCGCATCTTCTCGCACGCTTGCGCAATTATGTGTTCCGGAAACCCCGCTTGCCTAAGTCTAACTACCTGTTCATCAAAGCTTAGTTGCAATCTATCCTGGCAGGACTTCTGCAATGCAGCACGGACACAAGAAAAGGCTAAACCGTGCTTTATTATTTTTGAATGATTTGATGTGAAGTTCAGAAGTGGCTTCAGTGAACGAGGATGGTAGCGCCAACAAACATGAGTGGGTAAAAATTCTAACTGCAGGTCTAAGAACTGGAGGGCTCCGTCCTTCATCATCTCAACCGTGAAGTTCAAGCCACTGCCGTTCTCGCGGAACACCTTCAAGATATTGACTGAATATCGACAATAATCGCCAGCTTCGAAAAGCACTAAATAATCATCAACATAGCGGAAAATATGTTTTGCCATTCCATCTAAACCTTGTGCCAGCTTCCTGTCCACAAAGCTCAGAAATATTTCACACAGAATGGGCGCAACTCTAGAACCAATACAAATTCCTTTCTTTTGGATGTAGATATCTTCTTCGTGTTTAACAAATGTGGACTTCAGGTAGAATGATACTAACTCTAGAAAGGATTCCAGAGGAACTTGACAACTACTAAAAAAGGTGTGTTCATCGTTGAAATCACATATGCACATTTTCACACTTCTCATTAATTCATCATGCGGTATTGAGTAGAATAAGTCTTCTACGTCAACACTGACAGCCTGACATTTACCGGGGTTATTTTGCTGCAGGAGCTCTACGAGGGCTGAAGAATTGGGAACACGAAACGGATCATCTACATTTAAGGTAGCTAAATGCCGCTGCAAGTATCCCGACACAGCATGTTGCCAAGCGCCCCTCTCTGTCACAATTGACCTAAACGGTATATCAGGTTTGTGCGTTTTCGCGGCAAAGAATACATGCAAGAAACTGTTTTTGGCCTTTTTGACTTCGGTGACAATTCTGTCTAGCTTCATGGCATTCAGCAACTTCACAGCAGTTCGTTTAACTTTAGTCATCTTATCTCTCGCTTTTTCGAAGTTCTTTTCAATAGCCGCATTGGCCTTTTCTCGGTACATCGCTTCAGGAAGCACGACAAAAAAACCTTCTTTATCGGCAGTAACACAGTAACACACGGCAGTAACACACGGCAGTAACAAAGGTACAGCAAAGCATTGATAAGCAGAGGAACGACAGGGAAAGTGTTCCTGGCAACTGTGCAATTAACCACACCTAACACTATACAGATTGCAAGGAGGCCATAGTATACCAAATACCATTATCATGCGGAAAAACTTACATTGGCCAAAGCGGAAGATGCGTTAACGTTCGTCTTCGTGAACACGAACGATCATTGACAGAAACAAAGCCATTTTCTCTCGCCGCTCATTGCCACGAATGCGGCTGCGCACCCTTCTTCAGTGACACAATGATTTTATCGCATCATAAAGAGCAGGTAGCAAGGGAAGTGATCGAGGCCTTCCACATTAGAAGAAAAGGAGATAAGTGTGTTAGCATGCCATCGATTTCACTGAGTGACGCAGAATTTTCGTACCTTTGCAGCACCTGCAGACTATGATACCTGTTTTTTTTGCTTTTACTTGCTTGAGACTTGTTTGGGTCTTATTCGCTTTTGGTGTTTTTTTGTTGTTTTGTTGTTGCACATCACCTATATATATATTGCGTGTTTTTCCTAATAAACTTTAGTTGCGAGTCAGCGCCTGTCCTGTGCCTTCTTTTACTTCGTCGTCGTCTAGCGAGCGCTGTTTCTACAAAGATGAACGCATACCAACTCGCTCAAGCTTCCATTCTTATTAAGATTCCTGCCGCTATAGAAAAATCAATTCTGAAAGCCCCGAGAAAATATCGCATTTTCTTAATTTTTTGAGAAGGTTGGACACATTTCTTGAAACGCCCTGTACACGCCCCATTTCAAGATTGCATTTCTGCGAAATAGTTCACCAATTTTGTACACTGTGTTTGAGAAGAAATATTTCGTAAAAATATCAAGATATTCCGCAGTTTAACCGCAGAAAAGATGTGTGCAATGAATGTGTTTCCTTCTCCTATAGCCCTATGAAAGTGAATATTGCCTGCAAAAATATAACCCTATTACATGTTTAAAAGCGACCGATTTGTGCATAAATGAAAATATGTGTGGTCGTTTTTAGAGTCTTATTAAAAACGTTTTTGTGAAAGTTCTACACGGATCTGATTTTTATAGGCGCCACCTTTTCCGAAAGATTTGGCCCACCCCCTTCCCATATTGAAGATATTTTAATTTTAAACCATCTGTATTACTTGTTGTGATCAGTAGGCATATACAATATGCATAATAGCACTATATTGAAATGCTGCCTTAGAAGAGCTTAAATGTGTGTTGTTGTAAGAAATCAAAAGTAGCTAGACGATTGGTAGCGTATTTACTGTAAGTACGTGCGAACAGTTTCTGAAAAAGGCCCACCTGTCAACTTCGGCAGTGCTCGCACGCAGGCAACCAAAGCGTGCGCTACCGAATCAGTGAAGCTGAAGCAGATAGAGGAAGCTATTTTTCACAAAGGCGATCCCTGATTTTCGAGGGAAGATGTCCTCTCTTGAAATAAGGGTAAACAACGCTATAGGTTAAGACGAATGGAACAAAAACACACGGCGCTTGGACTGCACTTCTGCCGTATGCATTCCTTCATTTCGTCTTAACTTCTCGCAGAGTTTAGTCTTCTTTCAGTATGATCCAAGGAACCAGACAAATCATAATGCTGTCCATGTGTCTTCGTCTCCTGATATAGTTAATTATTACGATGACAATCTCTCCATGTGCTCCGCAAGAAAGAAAACGCCCAGGTGATATTACACACTCCGGAGAGGCTTAGAATAAATATGGCTTGTGTTCTTTGCAGCTAAATCTAAAAAGCGTCAAGTCTCAAGCATGACCAGATGACAAAGTGGGAAAGAAAGGGGGCGGGGCAAGGGGGGAGGGGCCCCCCTTATTTTTTTGAACCGGGCCCTCCGCACATTTAATCCGGCCCTGCTCCCAGCCGACAAGGGCAACGCAATGGTCGTGCTCGATAGGGAGGCGTACAGCGACAAAGTGCGTGATCTCCTTCACAGCTTGGCCTATGAAACGCTGGCGAAAGACCCCACACCAAGAGTCCAAAGGGAACTGAACAAGCTCCTGGCGGATATCTTTAAGAGGCACCCGGAGGCAAGAACCACCTACCTCCAGCTTATCTGCCGGAACGGCTCTGCACCAGGATTTTACGGGCTTCCCAAGATCCACAAGCCCACTGTCCCGCTCCGTCCTATAGGCACCCGGCAATGCAGTTTGCTTGTACACGTCGCGCCGCCTAGCAGCGGTGATTAGAACCCACGGGGCGGCCCTTCGCGCCATTCCACCGCAGCCCGTTGACAACTCCGTCGTCAGAGGTGGAAAAAAAAAGAACAAACGCAGATACTGCTGCGTTAAAGATTGCCACAATAAAGAAGGGGATGTCGGCATCATGATGTATCGCTTCCCATCGAGACCGTGGGAAGCAACTCGGCGGCAGAAGTGGATCGCAGCTGTTCGGCACGTCAAGTAAGTGTCGCCCTTGCGAATTTTCGTTAAACGACATCAGAGATAAACATATACTCAGATAAACATGTGTTTATCTGAGTATTTAAGGATGGGTTACGTTTGTAAAACGTGCGGTCAGTAACCGCTCACGGCGTCCAAAAAAAGCTCTCGCAGTGGCACTTTGTCGTCGTGCTGGGGCTTCATCGATGGCTTTCCCCACGTCTGCGGGCAGCTCGTACACGAAGAGTCCTCGTGTAGGTTTACGTAGAGTGCCACCGCTGCGCAGTGTTTACAGTTGCCCAGGGCGCCGTAACGGCACGTAAAATTGCCGCTGAGAATTTCTCGGGGCGTGATCGACAACTTTGCATGAAAAAAAAAGAAACGACGCAAAAAGAGAAAAAGTGAGAGATGATCATCAGGCATGACACATGCTAGAACAACAACACTCGTATGCATCGCGAGCGGCTGTCAACATGAGCGTGGCAATGCCTGTCTTACGCGAGGTGCAAGTTCACTTATAAGTAGAACAGTAGATATAAAGGGACGGACGGAGACACACGTCACTGGTTATACGTAGAAAAATAACCCCAAAGAGATTCAACGAAGGCACGTGTCGCTGCTTTATTCTGTTCTCGCTTATCTTTCCCAACCCAGCAAATATTAGGCAAGCTCTTAGTAATAAAACAAGTGACAGCTGATGGAGAAACGTATACGGTCGTATTTGTGCGCTTAAGTGGGATAAGATAATTATTTTTCAACTTACTTGTAGTTCAACGTCGTAAGCATGCTTGCTTTGCTGTGACAAGCACTTCGCTGCGATGTCGGTGTTCACTTCTTTAACACCATCACGTGGTCGTTGTCGTACAGTGCGCGTCCCTTTTCAAGCGTCGGTGGTCGAAAATGGGCATCGATGTTTTCAATCGCCTTAAAACCGCAATACAAAACCAGCGACATGCTTCAAACAGCACGACAAACACACGCCATACACGGTAGAAATGGCTCGTTGGCCGCCTCGACGCTACGCGGAATCGACACCGTGGCACTGATGGCTGGGCCGATCGCAGCGCCACCTAACCATTGTCGGTTGCCAATCGTGGATTTTACATCTCCACTCCGTGCACTGTACAAGTATCTCTACCGGACTCTGGCGCCACTCGTGGGAAAAACTCCAACCCACATACGCAACGCCAGCTACTTCGTGGAGCGCATGAAAGATGTGACAGTGAGCAGTGATGAGTGCATCGTTTCGTTCGACGTCGTGTCTCTGTTCACAGTGTGCCCATTGCGCTAGCAGTGTACTGCGCACGAGGAGCTTTGAAGGAAGACAAACTCCTGAGCGAAAGAAGCTGCCTAAGCATCGACGAACTGTGTCGTCTACTGGAGTATTGCCTCAAGGGGACATACTTCAGCGTCGACGGGATCTTCTACAGACAAGCCAGCGGGACCGCGATGGGGGCGGCGATCTCCGTTACAGCTGCGAACCTCACAATGGAGCACATTGAAGAAACGGCACTAGACTCCTTTATTGACAAGCCGAAAGTGTTTGTGAGGTACGTGGATGACTGCTTCTGCGTCATAAAGAAGTCAGCCTTAGACAGCTTCCTCCAACATCTTAATTCCGTCGACCAGGCGATACAGTTCACGGTGGAGCGAGAGCGAGACGGGATGCTTCCGTTTCTCGATGTGGCAGTCAGGCGGCAGGGCGAGCGCACGACCTTCTCGGTGTACAGAAAGCCAACGCACACCGGCAGGTATTTGCATTTCACGTCCTGTCATCCGACTGCCCACAAAGCTTCGGTAGTTTCGGCGCTCCTTTCATGTGCAAGAACAATCTGCACGTCGGAGGGAGAGAGAAAGAGAGAAGAGGAGAGGGTCGTCGCCGAGCTGCTAAAGAACGGATACACCAAAGCTTTCATTCGCCGAGTGTCGCGCAGTGTGCCGAAAGACATGCTACGCGACCCCCCTCCCCCCTCCCCGGCCACCCCACCGGCCACAACGGAATCCAAGAAGCCAGCCCAGCGCATTGTCATACCATATGTGCGGGGCATCAGTGAAGAGCTCGCCAGGATTCTCAGAAAAGAGGGGGTCACGGTGATACACAAGCCAGCGTCAACGCTCACCCGCCTGCTACCGCGGCCGAAGGATCGACACCCGAGGGAACAACACCAAGGCGTAGTGTACAAGGTGCCGTGTTCGCAATGCCCAGCTAGCTACATAGGCGAGAGCAAGTGCTTCCCAGAAAGAATGCGCCAACATAAGAACGACGTCAGGAAGATGGAAATGCAACGCAGCGCTCTTGCAGAGCACTGTGAAAAGCACGACGTAAGATCGACTTCGACGGCGCTTCTGTTCTGGAAACAGAAAGGAATCTGGGAAGGAGGCTCTTGCTCGAGTCGTGGCACATTCAAAATACGCCGGCAAATGTGAACCGGTCCCTAGGAACAATGCCCTCGGTTTACGTTCACGGTCTCCGAAACGTGAGGGAAAGGGAAATCCAGAGCCGCGGTGGAACAAGTCGGGGAGAAGCTTCCACGACCAAACCAGTCACCCCTGAGGAAGGGGCCGAATCGGTCCCGAAACGTCGGGCTCTCTTAAATTTGGCTGGAGCCATATTAACCTCCTAAATATTGAGCTGGTGTATAAACACTAGTGCACTGAAGTATGTGTGAGTAGACGTGAGTAAACTTGCGTATAAACGTGAGCTGACATAAGGCTCACACATAATGATGAAGTTGAGTAGATAGAACCACAGGTCGGCAAAAGATGTGGAGCTCACTCAGACTCACTCAAGAAATATATTTTACGCTTAAGGCTGACTCGGACTCACCAATGTTTTACTCAACCAGGCTCACTCAAACTCAGACTCACTCAAATTTTTCTCAACCGGACTTACTCGGACTCAAGCTCACCCAAATATTACTCACATGGACTCACTCGAACTCAGACTCACGGCTCGATCTGAGTCTGAGTGAGTCAACTCATGAGTGAGTTTGCTGACCTATTCCTTGACCTTCCCAGCCAATGCTTTTTTTTTTGCTCGCAAGATAAGCACAAGTGTTTCCTTTTAAATCAGAATAGCTCAGTGCATGAACTCTGCAGGTAGCAATAGTAATGTGGATTTTATCACAATTTAAATTGTGCTGAGCATGACTTGCACTTATAATTGCGCAGCATGACTGTCAAGAATATGTACTACTATGTACATATGCAGCTTTGCCTGATGTATACAGGCACATTTATTCATAAACATTTTGTTGAATGGGTTGCATTTTTTGTAGAAAATTACAATAGCACAGAAGAGACATAACTTTCAAATGCTTGATCAGAAAAATGTCTCTTGCAAGGTTCTTAGCTGTCCCACTGGTAAATTGAGTCATGATATACTTGATAAAAGCTAAGTTTCTGCTTAACAGGAGTGATCTATCATTTCATTTTGTATGTTGTGGTAGTCAAGGGCAATTTTGGCAACATTTCACTGTGTTGAAATATTGCACTATTTTCTCACTGAAAATAAACCAGTATGTGTGGGACGTTGGTGCAGCTTAACTTTTGGTAGGATTTCACGTGTAAAGTATTGATTACTTCTTTGTTAACCAGGCACAAGCATTGCTTGCAGATAGTCATATATGCACAAAATCTACAAAAGGTGCAGGCACCTCTCTCACAAAGTGCTTCACAGCCAGGGCAAAGCTGCAAACTTCTAAATATATAATGCCACGTTTCAGCACCAAGCTGCTGTGTGCAGTTGACCAGATCAGCCGTTCATGCAGCCAACATGGTCACATGTGATGGCAACTAGCCAAGATCCACACCAGCCAAGAGGGCCATCTTGAATCATACTTGAATGTCAACACAACCAAATGAATACAACAGACAACGCGGAAAGCATAGGGGCCATTCATTGTTGTCATTAACTATAGTGCAGTAACAATGATGTAAATTGAAATCAATTAAAGCGGACGGAAAACTGGGACCCAAACCCACAACCTCTGAATTACGCATCCTATGCTCTCCACTGGTACAGCACTGGATACGTAATTCAAAGGTTGTGGGTTCTTACCCTGGCCTAACTGTCTGCTGGATTAATTTGGTTGCGTGTAACAAAGGAACAAGCCCCTCCAAAAAATTCCCCTTTCTTTCATTCATATATAAACAGTTATGTGTGGTTCCAGATGGGCATGGGTCGTCATCCCTTTTACACTATTGAGGCCAGTAGCAGTGGGTACAAACTAGGACCAGTTGAAATGAACTCAAACTGGGACCTGTTAAACTGGGAATTCTTCCACAAGCCCATTTGTTCCACAAACTGGGACCATTTGCACTCCCAGTTGCAAATTTTCACTTGGGAATGCAATAAGACTGTGGGAACCATTGCATAGAAGCACCTCCAATGATGAGCTCATGCCAACGCAACAACTCTTGGCAACAAACATAGATCTTGAAGGCCCTACTTTTGTTGACTACATGCACACTAACCTAAAATACGTCATAGGTACCATATTCAAATTGCAAATACGGATCTCGAAGGCCGTGCTTTTGCTCGCAGGAACCTGAAAAATGTAATGGGCTTTGTGCACCAAGATCAGGGTGCGATCATCATGCACTACAGAAGTGCAAAAGGATGTGTGACTGGGCTTGGGGTCCCCTCTGTTTAAAGTGCTTCCATCTTTTGCGCTGCTTTAAATATAAAGAAATCAAATTACGATGACAAAGTTCAGGTACAGGTCCATAGAGATTGGGCTACTAAGCAGGATTGGCTTGGATTCTGATAGGCCAGAGTTTCCTGGACGTGATTTGTGATCACGGTGAGGAGCAGGATGTCTTTCCCGGAACGGTACAGAAATTTAAAATAAACAGTAAAATGGTGGGGGGCACATGCTCGGAATTTCATGATGATGACGATAGTGATGACAGTGAGCACGTTATTCGTGTCCTGCTATGTGCCAGCCACGACGGTATGGTATTTCCGTACGTACTGTATGCTAAACTGGCACTGCTAAAACACTCTACTGGAGAAATTTAGTGCTGGGTAGCCAAGCAGCTTGCGTACGCAAGGGATTGGGGCAGCAGTACTGCACACATGCAAAGCCCCAAGCACATGGGTACGCATGCCAGTCAAAAATGTCGCTGCCCCTAACAGGCCACATCACTAATCTCGTCAACATCATCCCTCTCATGGCCAACCGAATTTTTGAAAAACAAAACAGGCTGACACTGGCCAGGTCAAGCCACTAAGTGCAAATGCGAAATGCCGATCATGCTGCTAACAATTCCATGCTCGCAGTTTTTACTACAAATTACAGTAGAACCCCGCTGTTACGTTCCTCACTGCTGCGTTTTCCCGGCTGTTACGTCGTTTTCCACCGGTCCCGGAATAGCTCCCATAGGATACAATGTATTGGGAATCTCGCTGTTACGTCGTAACTGTCGGACCGTTCCCGTATTATACGTCGCGAAGTGCACTCGGAGCCGACCGAGTGACTACCGAAGAGAGCGGCCATGGTGCATTTTCACGCAGCTTTTGCTGATTTGACCGTAACATTAGGCGCATTAGAGGCGCATGCAACAGGATCTTTCGATTGATGCAAACAAAAGCATCGCCTTCGAGATTCGTATTGCAAAGATGGCGTCTATGACGTAATTGCTCGCGAAAGCAAGGCCTTCGAGATTGGCATTTACTATTGACAAAAGCATAGCCTTTGAGATTTGTATTGCACAAACATGGCGTCTATGACGTAATCGCTTGTAAAAGCAAGGCCTTCGAGATTGACATTCACTTCTGCCATCGCGTTGGCGTAGACTCATCATCATCGTTATTTGTCGGAGGACGGGAGGAGTTCCGAGCTGGTTGGAGCTCGCATGGTCGTGCGCGCGGTTCGCGGTCGGACTCGCGGCGCTGGTCGTGATTGCGTGTGCTTAGTTCTTTCATGCCTACAGCTGTTGGTGTTAAAAAAATCACATACGTTGATTACATTTCTGTGGATGAGGCCGTCCCCAGCTCCGCGTTTCTATCCGTCGACTAGATAGCGGCTCAGCGCGCCAATTTTCGTGCTGCTCATAAGCATTGAAATAAAATTCTGTACCACTAAATATTATGTCGTTTGTCCTGTTTTTCGGCTCTTACGTTTCCCGTCTCTTACGTTTATTTTCTACGGTCCCTTCAAAAACGTATCAGCGGGGTTCTACTGTAATTGCTCAAATTTTAGTTTGTGCGGAGACTTTTATACGTTTGCCGACACTGGCTTAGCGGAGCTACAGGAGCCATTGCAGAGACAGCAATTGCAGAGCTAGTAGGGACATCCTGTAGCGTTTTGTACCGGCTCGTCCACTCTTAGTGTGAACATGGCACAGCATGGTTGCGCTCTGCGGACTGCCAGTGCATCTTTCGCAGCGGCGCATCAAACTAAAGCAGCGCACGCACACAGGGATGCGCCACTCTTGTTGTATGTGTCAGCAAAGCAACAGCGCCGCACTCCAGCACGGCACCAGACGACGAGAAGCCCCCCATGTGCCTGCACCACTTGGCTTCAATGCGCGGCCACGCCGGATCACTGGCGCGCTGCGAAATGCAACCACGCTATGCCATGTTCACAATAAGAGTGGACGAGATTGTACAACTACAACACTTTCGAACTTTTTAACAGTTGCGTCAATGTTCTCACCAAAAGAAAATTATGAAAGTGCTGGAAGTTAATGATGGTCTCACTGCAAATGCTTTATACCAGCGGTCATATAGAGCGTGTACGTGACAGAAATATTAGCTGTGTGTGTATATGGTTAGGCTCTGCAACATCAAATGTCGCAGCCAGTGCTGCGGTGATGTGTCTTGCACACGTCACAGCTCTGACACAAAAACTTTTTTGCCTCGTGTAGACAGAAGTAGCTTTGTCATACTAAGTTGGTATATTTTATTGAAAACAATTAATTTAAGTCACCATCTATACTTGGTTTAACCCCTAAAGGGCTCATTTCACAAAAAAAAAATGTTCCAAAATTGCCAAATTTTTTTATGATGCGAAATGCTTCAGTAATGTGTTCAAAACAAAAAAATATTTGCGAAAACTTTTTTCGGCAGATAATAATGTTTTATTGGCCATTCTTCGCTCCATCATGCATTACTCTATAATACATGGGGCATTTGAGGTGTATTCTGCAAAAAATTTCTGCAACTCTAGAAAGTAAAGGTTGGAATTGAATTGCCGCGCACAAAATGCACTATTCCCTGATAGTTCACTTAGTGTGATAGCGTTCGAAGCACGGCACTGCGCAGAGAGCCTTCTTGCACCACCTGCACCAGATCCTGGTTTCCTTGCGGATGTTTTTGCCATTTCCGTCAACATGTGGCCATGTTTGTTTATAAAACGCGCAGGAAACACAACGCGCGCATTCCGTCAACTGTTGTGCAACCGCTCATTCAACAAAAGCGCCAATGACGGAACCCATGCTGCCATCTATGGTGTCAAGAGAAAAACACCATTTCTCGAGCGGGGGTTCGTCAAAAACCTCTATGACGCGAGGGAAACACAAGGTGCGCATCCCACCAACAAGTGCGCAAATGCTCATTCAACAAAAGCACCAATGACGGAACCCGTGCAGCCATCTGTGTTGTAAATAGAAACGCACCATTTGACGAGCTGGGCTCGTCAAAAGTCTCTTGGAACATTGCGGAAGACCCATGACGAGCACAGGTCATCATAAGCAAAAAAGTGGTGACTGCTCATGACGAGCTTAGGTCGTCATAAGTCCTTAAGGTGACGGTACCACCGTCGCCATCTTGCGAGTAGTTTCTGCTTGAGCCACCAGAAGACGCCACTAAGTCACGTTTGGAAAAAAAAAAAGGGAGGAAAATGCACTCTCTGCCGTCGTAGCATGCGGCGGCGAAGAGCCTGTTCCTGCTGCAACTAATCCAATCTTTTCGGGGGCGCCGCTGCTTCCGTAATCTCCTTTGAAACGTTTCAAATGTGCGTGATGCCCTCCCTCCCCACCCCTCTTCCCCCCCCCACCCGCTCCCCAAAAACAACAACAGCAACAAAAAAAGGCACGTACCCAAGAGCCTTTGTACTCCCGTGCAACTGTCCAGAAAAGAGGTGCCTCTCTCTCTCTCCTGGTGACGTATAACTATTTACAATGGAGCGGTTAGGCGCTGAGCCGCGCTGCCGCAAGGGTTGCTGGAAATAATGGTTCGGTTTCTGAACCGACTCTTTCTCTCCCTCGCTAAAAAAGAGTAGAAGACCGTTCGTTTGTGCAGTAACTTCTCGAGGAAGTTCTTCAGTGGCCCTGAACACCGGCAGTGTTGGGTCGCGTGGAACAGCCCCGACCTTGTGCACGTGCATAGTAATTTTAGATTTCTCCACTGTCACTAGCTTTGGTTCGACTGTAAATGTAGTGTGGGTGTCGCGCATGGTCCGCTTGATACTTATGTCGCTACATTCAGAAGCTATCCAGAAAGCTCCTTTCCACTACTTCCTGGCTATCATTACACAAAAATGGTGATATTATACGCATGAACGAGGGAAGGGCTTTGCCTTTTTGCCAGCTAAAACACCATGAGCCTCATGCATGCCTAAACAGGTGTATGGGGCACCGCTTCCTTTTCCTCTGTTACGTAGCTATTTGAAATCTTCAAGAATGTGAATGGGGATTTAGGGTGACATCGGCCATGTTGTGGTGCAAGCGTGGCGAGCAGGCAGAGAGCGGAAGAGGAGGTCAAGCAACGTGACATACATACTTGGAGGGCGCACTCACAAACATACACGAACGCACTGCTCAGCTTTAGCCAAACGTATGAGAGGTATTTTTTTTTTTCAGCTATAAAACGAGTCCTCCTAGCACCGCAGTGAAGAGCACAAGTCGTAACACAGATGTGAATTGCATCCTTTTGGGAGTATTGAATAATAAAATGTGTAAGGGCTCTTTCTCGGCGAAGCCCAACCTATCTGTATGGGCCGAAAGTCAATACCCGAAAACTAGCTCAGCTTTTCGAAGAGGCTCTCCAATAAGCCTCACGGAAGCGATTGTTTTTGTACTAAAATTGTCATTTCTTCCCACAGGTTGGCTGCTATTGGCAAAGTTGGGCAAACTTATGCTAAGCAGCCAAGTGTGCAGCTATAGTACAGAACTCGATCTATGCATTGCTTGTACTTTCAGTGCCGGCCAAAACTTCCCAATGTGCATTATTATCAGTTGTCTACGTAGCGACAATGTAAAGTAAGAAATAAATAAAACAGAACACAAAGAGAGACGGCAGTTGAACAAAGAACGCAGTCAGTGCGAAATCTCCACCGAAGCGTCAAGAAGGTTGATCCTGACAAGGACTTTTTTTTTTTTTTTTTTTGCTGGCTTTCTTGCTTCTGCTAGACGGTGGTGGATGTCACCGCATCCTTTTTCTCCGTCTTAGCACAGTACACATGGTTGGGAAAGTTTAGAGTCCTCATCAAGCGCGAAAAGTGCCCGTCGCCGTCTACATGAGTGCTAAAAAAAAAATCATTGGTTGACGTCACCTTATGACGTCACAGATCACCAAAATTTTGGTCATCGTGACATCATTAGATGACATCGCTGCTTGGTCAAAGGTGGACAGATCCCCGAGGAACTGACAAACCGCGTGAGGTGCGGAAAGCTGTCGGTGGGGGTGGGGGGAGAAAGTCGACTGAGAAGAAAAAGAAGGCGGCTTTGGCGTTCGAATCCTGTTAGTCAAATGCATAAGGGACCTTGAGAGTTTTATTTGGATAGATATTTCGCACACCCCCTGCGCACTTGCCGGGCTTTCGCGAATGCGACGGCACACCTGTCAGAACCTGATCAGTTCGCGCACATGGTACTGGAGATATTTTCATTCGTTGCAGAGCCGCCGCACAGTGGTGTGGTAAACGAAGTAATCACATAAAGCGGTTGCTTTAGGAAATTCGCACGCGCTCACCGATGCGAGCACTCATAGCGCCAGCATATGGGATGACCACAGCGAAAACTCACGAACAGATTTTTTTTTTCACGTTTTGCCGCCAGACATTTTTGACATGCGACAGAAGCCCCAGAGCACGCAACTAAGCGCAAGGGTTTCAAAAAAGGCGCCCGCGGCTTCACATAGAATAATTTTTTGTTACTTTGCTAAATAGTACAGAGACTGGACTGGTCTCAAGCATTATTTTTTTTTCCTGAGGCACCCTATGTGGTCACTTTGAATTGAAACTTCACCGTGGAACAAAAATTCTATATTTGGCGGGGGGATAGACGGCTCACACATATGCCTAACTCGGGGGATTATGGCTGCACCCAGTGAGCTCTTGTTGAAAAGGTCCATCGGAGGGGCACGCTTGAGCGCGTCTATGTTCTCTGCGAAAGCCTCATTTACTAGGTGTCTATGGCGGCCGATGCGGCGATACTGAGACGGTAAATGAGCTACGTCACGCGCTCTGGCCTGTGAAGGGTGCGTAGAAAATAAGATGTCACATGATCTACGTGAGCAAAAGGATTATCTGCTAAATTTAGTTTTGCTAGAGGTTGTTAGTTCATATAGCATAAATTGTGCGCGTGTTGTCTATTTCACGCAGTCCAAGCTTTATTCCTGTGTTTCCAAACTTCAGTAGGCATCGAGACGCGTCCCGTTCATTTTGCTGCGCGCGGCTGGGAACGCTAGAGTTCACGCAGCCATCCGCACTTTTCGCTGCAGTCGCGGAAATATGGCTCGCTAACTGACGGCTTGCAAAATAGTTACTGCGCATATGCGAGCAAGCTTGTTTTCCACACGAAAGCCTCAACCACAGACTAGCAGACGAATATTTTTTTTCCCATTTACCACTAATCCCTGTCTTTCCTTTCTTTCGCTCAGTGGAAGAGGAAACCTACAATGAGGTGGGACATTCCTGAAGTACGTTTTGAGAAGCAGTGGTGCTGATCCTGCACCTTCGTATGAATGTGGAGGGGTGTACACGCTTAGAGCAAGAAAAACAGTCAGGGAAGGAGAAGTTTTACAGATGTTTGCAAAGTGGGCGCCAGATGCAACACCCTCTACGACGGAGTTGCTTTGTCGGCACTTTCGGAAAACGGGAGATAGCATGAACGAATGGATTCGCAGTGCGCCGTTGAGTACACAACGAGCGCGTAGTAGCAATGGGCATTTCTGAGAACGCGTCCTCCGCTCCCGTCGTAATGTGATGACGTCAACTGAGGCCTCAGCTAGTCTAGAGGGTGTTGGCCAGGGGTCGCTCACTATTTTGCAAAGTGTCAATGGGCCTTTTTCAGTATTTTTCAGGTCCGAACAGCGCCTCCAGTGGAGATCACCGAAATCGAAACTGGGGGTCCGTGGCCACCGAAGTTATCTGCCACGCACCGGTAAAAGAATCTCGTGGGTCTGGTATTTTTCGGGATAATTTGCAAACGACGCCAGGTGCCCCTCAGTTCGCACCTGCCTCTCAGTTCACACCTGTCGCCGCCCCGTGCAACGTTTATAGAAGCTGTTTAGCCCTGTGACCCCCCAAAAACATGGCGCGCGTCAAGTCACCACCACTTCGCATGCGCAGGCTAGTCTCCAGAAAAAAAGTCTATTGTTATCCTATCGTTCAACCGGCGTCACGTGAGATAGTCAAACACACATACACTGCCAAACAATCGTCACCTCCCCGCGAGGGGAAAGCAGGCTTCCAGGTAATGCCCTACGACCCTCAAAAATATGAGGAGGCAAGGTCAAGTTCTTTGTGTACTTCAAAAACGCTTCTACAGTCACCTGAGTACAAAGGCGAGCAACCAAGCAATTCCTGGAATCCTCGGCACAATAGCCTAACCTGCTGGCTATGGATTCATGATGTACAGTGCAACACGCTTTCTTTCCTTCTTTCTTTCTCTTTCCTTCTCTTTCTTTCTTTCTTTCTTTTTCAGCAGCCTCATGGGGTTACATTGTGCATTGAAGACGTGGCGACTAGATTTAGCCTCTGAAGTCTGGAGAAATAACCCATCCGTGTTTTGGCGGCTTAGTAATGTTTAGAGGCGCCACTTTTGACGAACGTCCGAACTGACGCGAAACAACTTGATGTCTTTTTTCACAGATGGCGCCACTGCCAAAAAAATGTTTGCGAGATTTATTATTTTTTGAAAATCTTTTGTTTTAAGCACTGCTTCGTAAAGTTAGTGAGCACTGGTAATTACAACACACTACATGGTCCTTCTAATGTGCAATACTTGTTGTGAATTAGCCTACAAAAGAAAAAAAAAGTAAATTTGCACGAACCTGGCAAGCAGAAATATGAGCTGAATTCACTGCTGTCCTACAAATTTTCTAATTAACTTACGACAATTTTCTCTTCATAGAAACCTAGAGAAAGGCTTGCTGCTTGAATATTGAAGATTTCGGAGTCTCAGCTTGGATAGTTTTGTCCCTTCGTCGGTAATGCCTGACCAAGTAGAGGCATAAATTGCCGAATTGAAGTAGTAATAATTCAAGAACTGTTCATTAGAACACAAAACAACTTCGCGTAGACATAAAGTACATTGTAGCCTGGAAACCCATTCAATATTGTTGTTCTGCACAGAACAGAAAAAAAGTTATTTACTTATAAACTTTCAATATTTTGCCCATTTTTATTGGAGCGTGCATCAATTTCTAATTGGTTTACTGGCAATATCTCTTCATAGAAACCTTGCATAACGCTTCGTTAAAAGGCTCAGCAAACTTCATTTCGTTATGTTGAACAGTTTTGCTGCACTGGCAGTACAACGGAGGCTTGTGCAGCAAAAACCCTGTTTTTTGCTCACACCGTTTTCATTTCCATGAACTAACGCTCCAGACTAGGCGACAATACTAGCTATCATTAGAAAGCGGAGAACGTAAGCTTTCTAATGCAATACAACTCATATTCATCCATTGAGCAGCGCAAGCACAGTGAGCCAGTAAACAATGACTAAAATGTCGAGTGCTTGCCACTGGAGTGGGACCGCCACCTTAAGGGGTTAATATGTTAGAATATAAAAACGCAAACCAATCCCAGACGTGACAAGGTGTTATGGCCCTGCGAGAGCATGCGACCTTCGTACGGCTGCGTATGGGGACGCACACCAATTATGAATGTCAGCTCGCGCATGCAAACCCACGCGTACCCAAGCTCTTGGGGCCCCTAGTGCTTGCGCACCCAGCACTAAAACTCTCCATTGTTGTGCAACAGAAAGAATCCAAAAACATGCCCTTTGTTTTCATAGTGTGCATTCAAGGGCCAAGAAGGGACAAGCTGCGCTGCAAGATTTTTTGGTAATTCACATATAAACCAAAAAGCTTCACATGAACAATGAAGCACATTGAAGTGTATGTTCAGGGGGTTTAAATGTTGGTTAAGAAGTTCACAAGTCAACTCACTGCAAGGTTTCCACTTTCTCCTCCTTGTCGTTCTCACCAAAGCTGGGCAGAAATTCCTGTGAATAAATGCACCATAAGAATAAATTGGTGGGGAACATTTTGAGAGAAGGCAGGAAAGGCACTCACTTGCAGCTGAGGTTTAAGGGAGGCCATGGCAATGAGAACTATCATTGAGGAGGAGGAGAAGGAGGAGGAGAAGAAGAAGAAGAAGAAGAACAAGAAGAAGAAGAAGAAGAAGCAGTAGCAGTAGCAGTAGTAGCAGCAGTACTAGTAGTACTACTGCTGCTAGTAAGCAGCAGTAGTACTAGTAGTAGTAATACTAGTAGTAGTAGTAGTAGTAGTAGTAGTAGTAGTAGTAGTAGTAGAAGTAGTAGTTGTAGTAGTAGCAGTAGCAGCAGCAGCAGTAGTTGTAGTAATACTAGTAGAAGTAGTAGCAGTAGTAGTAATACTAGTAGTAATCACGCAGGGCCACATGACCAGAGGGGGGGGAGTGAATAAGGAAATAAACTTTTTTTTAATTTCCTTGGCGAGGCGACCGAGGCCCTCACAGTCCAAAGGCAAGTCCACTGGGCTTGCCTTTGGACTGTGAGGCCTTTGGACCCACGCCTGCAGAATCGGGTGCAAGTGCTCGCATTTCAAACATAGCAGCAGATCTACATCACCTCATTTATATCACTAGCGAATCACACACACTCGCCCGCTTACAGCTTCGCTGTGACGGTTTTCACGGCGTGGAACTGGCCGAATTTTAATATTAAAAAAAGCAGACAAAAGAATTTTTAAAATGTCCTGTACATATTGTCTCACTAGCAACTTTTACAAAAACCCATTATAAAAGTCTATATGATGTGCAGAAAATTTGGGCAGCTTTATGGCACTCGCGAATTTTTCAGGATCTAAGTGCAACAAACGGAACTGTTTTATCTTTATTTGTTGTGAAATGGCACAGGGACGACTAAAAGCAGCTGCACAAAAAATGATAGCTGAAAAAAACAGCTTGAAGAAGTGCAGCATTGTGGCTACCTCGAGCTCTGATCTCTCCTCTTTACGATGACGCCAAGATGGTGGCACTGTGCCAAGGGAAAGCTGAAAGAGTTGCATCTTCTGAAGCCCAATTTTCTCATACCGTATTTACTCGCATAATGATCGCACTCGCGTAATGATCGCACCCCTAAATTTTGTCGTCAAAATTCGATTTTTTTTTTTCCCCACGTAGTGATCGCACCCCGAACTTGCCGCAGCGATATGTCGTGTGCCAAGTCTAGCTGATGATCATCATGTTTACCATCTGTCGAACGTTACGTAAGTGGCTCTTCAAGACTCACCAAGTGAACTGCATGCACCAAACAGATTCCTAATTTTTGCCCACCCTTGGCGGAAGCGTGCGGTATTAGGATAGCAGTAAAGACAAATGCCGTAGTTTTCACCACATGCCCACCATGTGTTTCTACGTCTGTGGCAGCTGAACGCGCCCATCTCTGTTTCTGTCCTTTAAACATGGCTATGCTGTTGCCGCAAATTTACCGATTTAAACGAAATAATTCATTATTTCGACGGAAGAAACTGTTTTGGCGCGCATGACGCACTCACGACCTCCATGACTTACGAGAAAAAAGGCGTTCGCTTAGCTCCGCCAGCCGCCATGTTTGCTTTGATCACGTGGTTTTGATATCCCGCAGTGTTAAGGCCCAACCGCATGCACGCGATTTTCGAGCGACGGAGACGAGTGACAGGGATTTGCTGTCGCGGAGGGCCATCCATCGCCGTCGCTTGTCGCGTCACAGGTTTTTGGGAAACCAAAAAAATCGCTTGTCGCCCGGAAGTGAGTGTGACGATTTCCGGCAACATGGCAGCATCGCCAATCCTCGCTTCGGTTGCAATTTGCTCTGATGCTTCCAATTGGCGCGTACTTCAACAAGGAATGCAAGTTATAGACTACCTTCTTTACAGCCCCATCTCACGCGGAGAGCGAGGCAGCGGCCGTATTTTGTCGTTAATTTTGATCGACGGTTCGTTTTGATGTTTCGGTGGTAGCTGCTGCATTTGTGGTAGCTTGCTGCAATGTCAACATCGTCGTCGTGTGAGGTAGCCCTTCTTCTTGTGAAGCAGCGATGTGAGGCGCTGCGGCTTTCCTTAAACGTTTCATGACAGCAAGAGGAAACGTTGTCGAGATGTGCCTCGTGGGCTTGTTTGAGTGCCGGTTCACGATGGGGCGATACGCGAGTTTCACTGCCGTGTTTAAGTTGAAGGCGGTTGATTGCGTGCTCGAGCACGGCAACCGCGCTGCCGGCAGGCATTTCGGTGTCGACGAAATCAGAATTAGGTATTGGAAAAATCAGCGTGAGAAGCTCATGGCTACCAACAGCACGCGCCGGGCTTTCCGCGGAACCAAAACTGGCAAGAGCAAAACTGTCGCCAACAGCTTCAAGAAGACAGGCGTATCTAACGCGCTCGACAGAACGGAAGATAACCTTCTGTGCGACTGTGATGACACTGCCGGTTCCGACAGGGAATCGAGCGGCGACGACACTGACGCCAGTGACGCTTCAAACTCTGAATGAAAGTTAGGGGGTCAGTGAATAAAAAAAATAAAGGGCAATATGCAATGCATGTAGTTCCTGCGTAATGTGTGCATTTATTACAAAGACTCTACTTTTATTTTTGGTTATGTTCAAGATAGCTATCGTAAGAATTCCGATATGCGACTTCTTCGCGTTTTCGGTGCTCAAAATATTTCGCGGAAAATTTACCCCGCATAATGATCGCACCCCGAAATTTGCGTCAATTTTTTTTTTAAAAAAAGTGCGATCATTATGCGAGTAAATACGGTAGTTTTTGATGACAACACACTGTTAAAGTGCTTTTTCCTAAATTCTACTGGGTATTTTTTTTAATATTTCACCATGACATAAAAGATTGTCTGAGAATTGAAAAAAAAATATAAATTGAAAAATAGAACATTTTGACATATCGTAAGTGCTTAGCCCAGACTTATCAATGCGGGACAAGATGAAGGGGGCATACGCAGCACCTGTGTGTCTCCCCCTTTGTCTTGTCCTGTCTCGATAAGTCTGCGCTAAGCACTTAAGATATGTCGTGCCAACAAGGCCAGAAGTCGGCCCTTGCTAAATTTTGACCGAATTCACATTCCCATTGCCACTCCCCCTCCTAATGAGGTATGCATTGACTTATCTTTAAAATAAAAGGGGAGAAATTGATGTTCTCTCGGTCTTTACGTGTGGACACCACCAGCAGAAGTCTAACAACTGTGTGTACTTCCACGGCTAGTTGGTTCAATACAGAGCGTATAAATTATGTGCGTTCACAGTGGCAATCCTCAATACTGACAAACAATTGATCAGTTTGTGTTGTATACACATTAAAAACCCCGAGGTGGCGACAGAAGTGGCAACAGCTTTATGCATCAATAACACTTGTTGCAGATACACCTCAGTGACTCTGAAATGGCAGTCAGAAATTATGCACAAGGACAAATTTCACTGAAGTATACCACCTCTGAGGAGACGGAGGTATAACACATTATATGGTGCCCGGCTCACATGCCCCCCAACACCCCCGTACCCAACCTCAACAAGGAGGTCCACCACATAAGACAAGGTCTCATGTTCTGCACCCATGTAGAGTGGATGGAAACCCAATGGAAGGATGGACAGAGAAGGGCAGATTGACCAGATACCAGTGACATTACAAAATTTTATCAAAAATCCAGAAGTGCTTATGTACCTTAAACTCGACAGCACCCAAGAGGTAGACTGGAGGCAGTTACAAACCAAAACTTTCCCCAACTCGGTACATCTCAGGAGGATATATCAGAAATCTGTTCAGTCAATAACTGCAAACTATGTGGCAGGTCTCAAGAATCGCCTAGGCACATTCTCTGGAAATGCAATATTATAGGCAGAGAAAATGCAGTCTGCCCAGATGAACCACTGCGCAGCTATGGGCCATCCAGCAAGTCCGTGAAGCGGCGAGGAGACGGGATCTCTGGACCAGACCACGAATTTTCCGGTTTTCAATAAAGTTTTTACCACCACCTCATATGCAAAGTACTGTCGCAACTACAAGGGGCACCCTCAGTTGCGACAGTACTGAGGGTGCCCAGTAACCCAGAGGAGACAAGGTTACGTTGGTATGGACCAGACTGCTTCAGGTCCGACAGGGTCAGCTTAGGCACCAGTGTGCCGCCACGCATGAGTTAGGGGGCTCACTGGATCTTTGGAAAAGCGAGGGTTCGTCTGGAAAACCAGTGCCCGTACGCAAGTCCGCTGGTCCGATCGTGGGGGGCCTTATGCAAACTCAACCGGGAACCATCGGGTGAGTGAGGAACATTCGAAATAAAAAACAGTCTTGTATCAGCTGTCCCTCAATTGTGCAACAGGATAAAGAAATCTTGTACCTGAATGATTAACGTGCTTTGGCTTTTGGTTATTCTTTTTGTTTTTTTGCATTGTGTGTAGCCACGTGAGGGTATAGATCTGCTCTGTGATATGGAATAAACTTTAGTTGTGAGTCGGCGCTTGTGTTCGTGTGATCTTTCGTCTTCCTTGTTGCGCCATTCTGAAGCCATGCATCTGTACCAACTCGCCCAATTGTCAGTGCTACTCAACATGATTTCTAATACATCGGGTTCCTACTTGTTTAACAATTCGTGTTGAAACTTTTTTAGCGCGCACAAAAGACGGAGGACACAGAAAGAAGGTACAAAATGAGCGTGTCCTCCGTCTTTTGTGCGCGCTAAAAAAGTTTCAACATGAATTCATACCAACTCGCCCAGCTCTCAGTTTTACTTGTTTAACAATGTTAATCTTTCTAACCCTGCATACGTGGCTTCACTCATCGCCATATGTATGTGCAAGGCACGAGTGCTTTCTTGGCACGCCCGATACAACATATGCCCTCCCGAGGTTCAGTCGTCGTGTAGATTCTACGTGCTGTCAAGAGGTCATATCAGGAGGGTTACCAAGATCGCCGTCTCTGAGTGGTGGCATCAAAGACGCCTGTTCAAGGATTTCCTTCGTGCGGCATGCGGTGACACAGGGATTGGGCCAGGGTACCGACCGTATCGAGAGTGGTGCCTTATCGCCGACAGAACAGCCGACCAATTATGGAATGCTGTCCGTCCGGGTCTACCCTCCAGGAGAAGACATCCTTGTCCAGAAAAAGAAGTCCTGGTGCTTGGGGGTGAGACTGTTCCAGATTCCATTTTAGAAGTTCTGAAAAAAGGCCCTAAGTTTGCTACAGAGCCTTCGCTGTCCCCAGCGGAAAAGGTCACAGTTTCCAGGTTGGTTGCTCCACTTGTGCCAGAAGACGTCAGACCTCAGTTCATCGATGAAAGTGTTGATCTTATTGACAATTCGGGAAAAAGTCGCTGTAGAAAAGTGAACACTAAGCCCGTTGTTGATTTCCTGGTTAAACGTGATCTTAGAGCACTTGTCTCGGACAAGGAAGGCTGTTACCTGAAAGCATGTTTTTTGAAAAAGCGTTTGTAGCTATAAACAAGAACTTTAAGGTGGTATCTGTCAAATTGGAGGGGGTTAAGAAGAAGGCTGTTGAATTGTTGGAAGCTAATGGTATTGAAAAAGTAGCCACTAGTGTGAGGAAGGCAAAAGGTTTTCACTTGAAGGTCTTTTTCACAGTAAAGACACATAAAGACCGTTTGCCGCTCAGAACTATAGTTTCTGAAAAAAGATGGTTGATCCCTCCGTCATAGGAATCAGAATAACACGAAAGTAAAGCGTGCCCTTACAGAAGTAGCTGAATGTTTACTGTACATTGATATGAGAATTTGCACAATGTATATTGATGTCTGGCCGCTATAGCACCATGTAACGTGGATGCACCCACTTTGATGATTGGTGGTACATCTCCATCCTGACGACTAATGTCCATGTTAAATAATTAAACAAACCCTTGTGGTAGCTGTAGTAGTTAACGGTGAAAGCGTAATCAGAGAACGAGGTGTGATAGCCAGAAGAGCGTCGCGTATTGGATGCAGAACTTGGTCGCCATCCCGCGGCATGTTAAAATGTGATTGAACACCACGGCCAGACTAGAGGGAAACACAACGCAAAGCGCGTCGTGCCGCCCCGGTAGCCTGGCCGCGATTTTTCTCGGAGAGAGCGTGTGAGCGGGGAACGTGGTGTTACAGGCAGGTGAGGCAGGCGCGCGTCGCAGAGCAATTTTTGGTTTGGATTAGCGTGATGTTATGAGCAAGGCTGACGCTTTTACGACACTTGGGCTAAGATCGCCACCTCGCGGTGTGTTAAGGCATCAACAAAATTGAACTTCTATTGAAAACGCGCCGAATGGGATGGACGTGTAGCGCGTTGCAGGTGCTAATCGCGGAGGCCACGGTAATGACGAATTCCTTTACTTTACCGCTCCCAGAGGGCAATACCACCCCGCCGACCGGGAGAATGGTAGATATAAAATTCGCGTTTGTAAAGCCTCTAGAGGCTGTGACCGTGGCACAGTGGATGGCGTGCCCGGCATCTGTTGTTGCCTACCGTGCGGTCGTTGGTTCGATGCCCTATGACAGAACTTTTTTTCTTTGCCATCTGATCGTGCAAATTTTTTCGACGTCATTTCCGTGACGGAAATACGTCACTGAAGTCTTGGTGGACCCCGGCATAAAACACTTTCGTGTTAAAAGGTTCATGGCAGTTGTGCTTGTCTCAGTTTCTTCAGAAATGCTTAAACTACAGTAGCCTCTCAGTAAACGGAAATCTGTTAAACGGAACTGCTGCTTAAACGGAACAAGTGCTTCTGACAATATTGGTTTCGTTCTCGAACTCTGCACCCCTGGTCACCTCTCAGTAAATGGAACACCTGTTAAACGGAACATATTTTCCTGGTCCCTTCAGGTTCCGTTTAATGAGAGCCTACTGTACTTAAACGTTCAGAATCCGTTCATGGTGTCTAATTCAGAGGAAGTTGTGCATTACTTGGCAAACTGCAAACCAGGAAAATACCGTGTGTTTACTATTGATGCAGAAGATTTATATTATTCTATACCGCAGAGGGAATTGATAGGATGTGTGCAAAGATGCTTTTATTTGTACAATGATGAGTGTGAATTGGTCAATAAGTGCTGTGTTTCTGTCAGTCCCTTCCTAGAATTATTAAGGTGTTAAGATCCACTGCTCTAGGTTTTGAGGGTAAGCTGTACTTGCAAAGAGAGGGTATTTGTATCGGGTCGAGGATTGCCCCAGTTCTGAGCAATATATTTTTGGGTTGCATTGATGAAGATATTGAACAGGAACTTGGTGGGTGTAGTGTAAAAATTTTTAGGTATGTAGATGACTATCTTGTAATCGTAGATGAAAGTAAAAACTCTAGAACTTTAGGTGATGCACTTGACGTTTTCAAGAGGGTTGGCAAGAGTCTAAAAATCACGTGTGAGATTCTTCAGCAGAACGAGCTGCAGTTTCTTGATTTGATGTTGTCCTCCTCTCCCGATCACATTGTGGTAGCGTCGATGCTCACCGGAGCCGAAGACTACCGCGGGTTCAGGCTTAGCGAGCCACAGGGCCGCGTCTACCGTCGCCTGCTTACGTTTTGCGCACCGCTCCGCACGCGCTCTGCTCGCAAAGGCGTTGAGCGCCGCGCGGCATAAACACAGTGTTCGAGCTAACATACACACACAAACACTTTATTTGCCTTCTGCGGCAACCCAACACACACACAGTACACGTCCGCTCCCGGGCACCGGGAAGCAAAGGGCTTCCCGCGCGGACGATACACCAACTGGGGTTCCGCGAAGCACGTCGCAGCTCGCAATGGCGAGCTTTGACACGCCGCTCGGGAAAAAGGTCCCTCGCGGCTATGCTGCGCACTCTCGCGATGACCACTGGGCCTGGTCGCGAGGGTTAGGGCAATCTCCAGTACGTGTGGGCCTCCGGCAAGTGCGGCTCGGCGTGGTACGACCGCGCACGAGCACTAGGCATCGCTCTTTGGCTTCACGTACGAACCGGAGCTAACACTGAGGTAAACACGCCTGCAAGGATGCCGAGGCACCCAGGCAGGCTACAGTCCAGCGATTCCCAAAGGGGACGTTGGACCGGAAAGAAATACGTGCTTACCCAGCGGCGTCCGAGGAGAGAGAGCGTTCGTCCCGGCCTGCACGCGCGTCTGTCCCGCCGAATTTCGCGGCTCCAAGACCGCGTGCAGCGCCACCACGAGAGCCGGCGCGTAGCGCAAGATGGCGCCACTTGCCGTCGCGGGAGAACGGGAGAGGGAAAGGATTCGCACGGCGAAATGCCCGCGCAGTGGCTTCGGGCGCGCCTCGGATCCCCACATCCTCCTCTCCTTAAATCACCCTATACCGGTCTGCAAAGGCAGCCCGTCGTCGCCCATGCATGCAAAGGCGTTATGCAATGAGCAACAGCTAACCTCAGCCCAGGCCCACAACTGCTGCTAATTACTCTACAAATAAAAAAGGAAAAAAAAAATAATAACACAATACACTTGAAATACACTATACTATACAGTATGGTGCTACGGAAGGGGGTAAAAGAAATTAAGGCAAGTGTTCGTGAGGCTCACACGGGAGAGCGTCCACGGCGCGGAGGGGAGGCGGTGCGTAATGTTGGCCAGCGTGCGAGGCAAGAGGCCTGTTTGAGGTCCGCATGCCCGGAACGGGCACCTTCGGCTCGACGCTCTTGTCGACTACAGACCCGCGAGTCCGACGAACGCCACTTCGGTGGTGGTTCGGAGGTCCCGAATTCCAGGCTGGATGACCAAAGACCTCGCTGGGACAGCCGGTCCTTCTGCTGTAATCCTGACGCCAAACCAAATTGGCTGCAAGGCGTCCCGGCGTCGGCAGAGAGCCGGGCGCAGCTGCCATGTCAGCTAGCCTCACGCAGCAGCCGTGAGGCAGACGGCAGCTAGGCTTCTCGACGACGGCCGAGACAAGGACACCGCCGGGCGGTCCGCCTGACGTCAGCGGGCTCCCGAACACCTCCAGGGTCCACGGCGATAGGGCGAAGGTGGTTCCCTATGGTGTCGTCACCACGCCGCACACTTCCAGGGCACGCACAGATACACCACGCACGTACACACACACACACGCACACACAGCTCCGAAGACGGGCTTCTCCCAACGCGCCACGCGAATGGAAGGCGCGAAGCGTCCTTCGTCGCTCTCCCCCCGCATAAGCACCAGTATCCACGACCCCTTCCGCAGGCAAAAGAAAAAAACACGGCGAAAAAGTAAACAAAACAAAATGACACTCGATACACGGAAAAAAATACAAAAAAAACACATCAAGTACACGTGAACACTCACACAAACAAAAATAGCAGCAAACTGGGCGGGGGCCGACTTCTTTGCGAGCACTGGCTGTAAAGAAGTTAGGCAACTGAGGCTAGATAGTAATGTGAGGGCCTTCGGTTGCGGAAATAAGTCCGCCGTCCGGCGCGAAATCACTAAGGTGACCGCTTCCTCAGATTATACCGGTGCGTGGTCCGAATGCGGTCCGCCGTCCCGGGTGTGCCCCGTTGCTTGCGCGCAGTGCCACTGGGCGCTGGCGGGAGCTCGTCAGACCTCGACGCAAAGGCTTTCAGGTCTGCGATGTGGGCACGGCTGAGTTTTCCCGAAAGGGGATCTTTCAGCAAGTATGCGAGCGGAGTCCAAGCTTTCTCCACTCGGTACGGGCCAAGCCACTTAGGAGCGAGCGAGGCTGAGAACCCCTTGCTCGCGTCGCTAAGAGCGTGGTTGCGCTTCAGGACAAGATCACCTACCTTAAATGAAAGATGGCGATGTTTCCGGTCATACTGGGCCTTCTGCGCAGCCCTGGCCGATGCCAAACTCTGCCTTGCTCTACTGAGAGCTCGACAAAGCCTGTCCCGAAGCTTTGATGCGTAAGCAGAACAGTCTGCTGGTGCTTCGTCGTCTCCGAGCTGGCATTGCATGACACTGGTCACCGGATTTGCTAACTCCCTTCCGAAGTTGAGGAAAGCAGGAGAGAAACCAGTAGAGCGACTCTCAGAGGTTCGGATTGCGAACGCGAGCTCACTCAAATGGTCTGCCCAGTCTTTTTGACTTTCGGCAAAGGCCGCCAACATCGGCTTGAGCGTACGATTGGTTCACTCTGTCAAATTGGACTGGGGATGGTAGGGCGAAGTGGTGCAGTGATTAATTCCTAGGGAACGGCACGTATCACCAAACACCCGAGCGGTGAAATACGACGCGTTGTCAGTAATTAGTCTTTCCGGAAAGCCGAACCGACAAAACACTTCCTGCAGCCTCTCAAGCACCGCTCGCGCTGTCACCTTCCGAAGCGGAAACAATTCCGCCCACTTCGAAAAATGATCCACGACTACCATCAGATGTATGAACCCCTGCTTGCTTCTGGGGAACGGCCCCATTAGATCACAGGTGGCTACTTGCCACGGACGCTCACTGACAATCGGTTTCATCAGGCCGGGCGGCTTGCCACCCCTTGATTTCACCGCTTGACAGACATGGCAGGAACGGCAATAGCGGAAAATGTCACGCTTCATGCCAAGCCAGGTCACAGTCTTGCTCAGTTTTGCAAAATCTTTGGAGCCACTCAGGTGACCGGCCATGGGTTCGTCGTGAGAGGATCGCAACAGTGCGGCTCTCAGACTTTTGGGCATAACCACCTTAAACGGGTCCACGGACTCCTCATCGGTGGCTATGTATTTCAGCAGGAGCCCGTCATGGTCCAGCAAGTATGCATCCGCGGGGGACCCAGCGACACACGCTGGTTCCCGTCCCCCTGCGCCCGCCGCACAACCAGCAGCGTCACGGCGCTCCGTCTCCCTGAGACCGTCGCTTAACTCGCGACAAAACGGATCACCTTGCTGGGCCTTCAGTAGCTCTTGCCTGCTGAAAGCAATTCCCATTCTCCCAAAGGGGAGCCTGGTATCGTTTTTACTCAGGACTGCAGCCATCGCTGCCGCTTGCGTCGGCGTCATGGGTTCGCTTTCGTGTTGCTCACCCTCTCGCCCGCTTCGCGGCGCGCTGCTTGCCTGGCTCGCGGAAAGGGTTTGCTCGTCGGCACACTCACCCTTCTCTCCGCTCAGCGGCTCGGCCGCCGTTTCGCCCCCGACTCTTGCTTGCGCAAAGGCACCGCTAGCGGTTGTCGCACCAGAATCCAGGCTCCCGGTAGACACTGGGGCACGACATAGCGCGTCAGCTACCACGTTAGTGCTCCCCTTCCGATACTGCACTGAAAAGTCATAATGCTGTATTAGGAGAGCCCAGCGCGCCAGCCTGCCCGCAGGCTCACGGAGCCGCATCAGCCAGCTTAGCGCGCTGTGATCTGTTTGCACCGCAAACTTCGTCCCATCAAGGTAGACGTCAAACTTACGCAGTGCAAACACGATGGCGAGACACTCCCTCTCAGTCACGGAATAATTCTTCTCCGCGGGTATCAGCGAGCGGCTGGCAAAGGCCAGCGGCTGCAACACGCCATCATATTCCTGTAGGAGAATTGCTCCTAATCCCAGATCGCTCGCATCAGTCTGGACAACAAACGGTCTGGTCAGGTCGGGGAGCTTGAGCTGCGCTGTCTCCGCAATGGCGCTAGACAGATGGCAAAACGCCTCTTGCTGCTCAGGTCCCCATCGCCACTCAGTGCACTTACCCAAGAGCTTGTTCAAGGGCGCCTGCACACGGGCACAGGACGGAATGAACGACCGGTAAAAGTTGGCCATTCCAAGAAAGCGGCGCAGGCCGCGTACGTCCTTGGGCGCGGGGAAATCGAGGATTGCTCGAAGTTTCTCCCGCTCTGGCTCAATGGAGCCTTCGCCCAGCGTAAACCCAAGTAACTGAACTCGAGTCTGCGCTAATTGGGCTTTCGCGGGATTTAACGTCATCCCGGCAGCCCTCACCCTCCCGAGCACATCGGCAACATGGGCCAAGTGCTCTTCGAAGGTTTGTGAATAAATCACGATGTCGTCGAGGTAGCACATGCAGTATGACCACTTTGCTTCCCCGAGGACGCGGTCCATGAGTCTCTGAAAAGTCGCAGGAGCATTACAAAGACCAAAGGGCATACGAGTGAACTCAAACAACCCTCTGTGGGAGGTGAACGCGGTCTTGCACCGGTCACGCTCATCCATCCGGACCTGTAGGTAACCTTTGGAGGCATCTAACGTGGTGAAGTACCGCGCAGTGCCGAGGTTTCCTACAATGGAGCTAATCGTGGGGAGCGGATAGGCATCCTTACGAGTCACTCCGTTCAGACGGCGGTAGTCTACGCACAGGCGATGACTGCCATCTTTCTTAGGCACCAACACAATTGGAGACGCCCAGGAGCTGGACGAACGGCGAACAATGCCAGCTGAAAGCTTATCGTCGAGCAAGCCGTCAATAACCTGCCTCTTGGCTAGGCTGACGGGCCTGGGGTTACACTTCAAAGGAAGCGCGTCGCCAGTTTCGATCGCGTGGCTCACCAACTCAGTACAGCCCGGCTGATCGGTGAAGAGCTCGTCGTACTCGCGTAGCAGTGCCGACAAACGAGCCTTCTGTGTATCATCCAAATGAGTCGCACAGGCGGTCAAAGGATGCGGAGCCTCTGCGTGTCGTGCCGCTCGATCCCGATGGGGATTTTGAGCCGACGAGCGCATAGTGCAGGGGCCTGCCCCCGAACTTTGCACGCGACACGGTTCCGACGCCTCTACTGCACAGGCAGTTGTATACGCCAGCGGGCTGATGAACGGCTTGAGCTGGGAAAAAGGTCCGTCGCGATAGCCGCCATTCGCGATGTCCACAACGATACCGGTTTTTAGGAGGAAGTCCCGACCGAGAATCACAGGGACACTGAGCCCTGGAAGATGAACGAAACGCGTGCGTCTCCTTCGATCTCCCCGTGTGACAGTCAACCTTGCGGCGCTAGCCGACTGGGCCACGCCTTTCGCGAGGGTTAATGTCGTTCGGCTGTCCCGCAAGCGCACCGAGTGCTTCTGCAAGTGGGACAACACCTGTTCGCCAAACAACGAAGCGCTTGCGCCCGTGTCTAGCAACGCCGAAAATTCGCGGCCGGCAATAATGACCGAAATAAACGGCGCGTGCGCACCAGCAAGACTGCTTGCCCGGTACGCGGAGGGGAGAAGCAAGGGTTCGGCCGCTCGTGCCTTCACGAACGACCCGCACCCCCGTTTCCCTGCCTCACAGGAGGCCTAGATACGGGACACTCCCTCGCTATGTGCCCTCGCTCGCGGCAGCGGAAGCAGCGCATTCCGTCCCGGGAAAGGGAAGATGCGCCGTCGCGGCCCCTCTCCTGAGGAGGAGCAGCCTGTAGCGGCAGGGGTCGGTTCGCCTGTTGATCAAAGGATCTGTTATGACGAGTGTCACCCTCAGCGATGCGTTGGGGCGGATAGCGTCCCTGCTCGCGCGCGTCGAGTTGCGGTGCAGCACAGGCTGCTGCGCGCCTCGCGTACGCGTAGGGATCTAAAGCGCGATCGCTCAGCTCCCAACTGTGCCCGCTTCTAGCGGGAGCCGCAAAGGCAGCTCCGGCGGGCTGTTGCCGTTGGGGAAAGGGTACGGCCCCTCCCCACGCGCAGCGCGGTTCAAGGGCCACGCTGGCTGGCGGTGGCGGGCGATAGGCGCGCGCGGCGAGAATGTCGCCTTGAATGCGCTTAGCCTCGGCGGCCAATTCCTCTAAATCTCGGAAGCGGCTGCCGCGCAGGTACGCGAGGCTCTGGGCTCGGCGATAGAGAAAAGGTCGTCCATCGCGCGTACGTACTCCTGAAGCGACTCATCAGGAGCTTGTGTGCGGAGCTCGAGCTCGCGCCGCACCCTACTCTCGTAGTCAGCGGGTAAGAATTCGCGCAGGAAGGCCGCGCGGAACTCATCGAGGGTTGCTGCTCGGTGGCCTGAAAGCCGATACCACCTCGCCGCCGTGTCAGTCAGTGCAGCCGGGACGACGCGTCCGAGCACATCCTGATCGTCTAGACCCATGGCTCTCTGCCCACGAAACACAAAACCTCTAAAAAACTTCTTGAAACGACTAAAAAGGTATGCAGACATCTAGGTATATTATGCAACGTTGAATAAACGTTTTTCACAAGAAGTTTTTTAGAAGACGTTGAAAAAACGTTTTTTACAAGAAGTCTTTTTAAAACGTTTAGTGAACATTTTTTTCTAGAGCTTTTGCCATTAATATGCGCACATATGAACTTCGGTCGCTCGTATACGTTCGTAATCGCAAATATTGGTCGCCTGAACCGCATGCGCAATAAAAAGAAAGGGTAGCGCGTTTATATTTCTCCCCATTTTAACATGTGAAGATCGGTAAACCAAATTTTCCCATCTTTTAGCCCACCATGCACGTGAAGGATACAAAATCATTCGCCGAACATCGATCACCATCGCTTAATTGATGAAATAAAATGTGATACAATGTATGGGCAGTATGGGGACCGAGAGTGCCCCCGGACCCTTCGAGCGTCATCTCCAGTTAGTTCGTTCGCGCGCAGACCATGCTTGCTGAGGCGCGCTCCTAGCGAGGGCGGAAGAAAAGCGTCTTTTCCTCTCCACAACCTCGCCTCACCTGCCCGCCGTCGAGAGGTGAGACATGGCCTCCGAGATAGCGGGCGCGTCCCCCCCCCCCCCATCTCGGAGGCCATGGTCGAGACGAGACATGTCGCCACCCATGGTCGCCATTGGTCGCCACACACTTCGTCATTCTACGTCATCGTGTCGTGCCCTCTCATTGGCCGCCCGTGACGCCGCTCTGGCGCTCTCGCTCTTATCTCGCTCCCTTTCCACCGAAGCCGCCGACGATAACTGCGCAGTATAGTTTCAAGCGTTTCAAGTTGAATATCCTTTCTCCGTCTTTTCGAAATGTGCTTCTTGTTCGTCCTGCTATTTTTTCGTGTCAAAACTCCAGGACCTCATTGTCTTCCAGACACCCAAAAGACGTAAGTGTCATTTTTAGCTTTCCGCGCGAAAGGGTCTGCTATGGAAAGAAAAAAGAAAGCTATCGGCTCTCTATCGCGTCGGCAAAAACATCGCCGACTTCATGCTGCAGTTGAGCCGCTTTTTCGCCAGACCGCCTCGATGCAAAATATTGCAAATAACTTTTCAGCACAAAACTCAACTACTGAAAGCGTAGATAATGCCTGCCTGGTTACAATCTGTGTTGAGGGTGATGAATGTGGAAGTGCGTCACCTGAACCCGCCGACAGGTCACCTGAACGAATTATACATGAGAGCGCCAGCTCATGCCCGTGTTCAAGTAACTTTGCTGTGAGGCCTTAGAAGGATGTGTAGAAGGCGTCAAAACATATGCTTCGAAAATGTTCCGATTTGTCATAATTTTTGAAAGACATGGGGTAAGCTGTTGCACGCACATGCTTGGCTGACTTCATTGTGCCATTTGCGTGCAGGATGAAAATAAAGTTCTGAGTATTGCCGAAACCACGACACGATTGTGAAGGCCACCGTTGTGGAGGAACTCGTTGATTTTGCTTACCCGGGATTCTGAAACATACCTAAATTTAAGCGCATTGCGTGGGCAATAGGCAGTTTTAGAATAGCGTACGCAAAGCTTTGCGTTGGCTTTTCGCGCAACTGCGCATGCGTCGTACGCTAACCGCTTGCGGGCTCCCGTTAAGTGACGGCGCAAACGCTAACGCTAACTTAGCGTACGCTATTCTAAAACTGCCTAATATTAACTGTTCAGCTGCACTTTCCTTTGGCTGTTACAAGTTTTCTACTGTTAACTAGGTTTTGCTGTTGTGCTTCTGTGTATCTGTGGTTGAAATTTCTAAAGTATCTTGTTTTCTGTACTCATAAGTGACCTCAACACACTTGGTAAAAATTTTTAGCACATAAGCAACACAAAGCCGAAAAGGGACAATCTGTGCACTAACTTAAAAAAAATGGTTTATTGCACACGAGGCACTTGTAGACAATGGGGTGGTGCCCTCAAGCTTAACCAAGGTGCCATGCAGAGAGATGTCTTCTTCCGCTTTATTTTAGCAAAATATACGGCATACTGATCACTTCGCGAACTACTCCATGTTCAAGAAAGTCAGTGCTTCATTCGAGAAGGACAGTCGAGGAGTGCTAACAAAATTGATACCCCCTATTGCAATTTTTGCAGCTTCTATTATCAACTTCGTTAGTTCAACTCTATTAGCTGATAAAACATTTGTGTTCTGAAAGAAAGGTTCCCACTCACATGCTCTACACTGTAACGCCAGACATCCATCGTGTTCACAAGATTACAATACTGTCTTATAAATGTCATTGTATGTACCGCAACTAGGCAGGACAACAGAAAGGAACAGACGAACACTGTTGTCCTGTCTAGTTGCGCTACTTACGATGGTATTTACTATGTCGAGACACTAACTCACCCAACATTCGCTCGCCTCTTAAAAATGCTCTCCCTATCATTCCTGCAGTGCCCCATTTACCAACATACTGCGTACCGCATGAAAGAGGTATCTGATAAATGACAGCTTCTCTGCATTCCACAAACTGTGTGCTATGTTGTTTCTTGCAGGCAGTCGTCGTCTTTTGTGCCTGAGTGCTGATTCTGCGAATCGATTTCAGCTTGCATGGAGCTGAAAAACTACTTGCACATTAGCACGTGATGCCAACCTTTTTATTCTGTACTTGAATAGCGCAACAACTCAACGGAACACATAGCACATTGGAAAGATTCACACACAACACGTCACTCAAACAAAGGTGTTAGTCGCAGAGGTCCCGATTAGGAAGTACCGCTCCATTGCTCTAGTCTGCCATTCCAACAGTGATGTTGCTGAAAAAGGAATAGCTGTTGTGCCACACTTGCACGAAATTTTGCACTACATAATAAGGTTGATGTCACTTGCTAATGTACAAATAGTTTTTCCGCTACATGAAAGCTGAAATCGATTTGCAGAATTAGCAGCCAAGCATCGAAGAAGACAACTGCTTGCCAGAAACGACATAGAATGCGGTTTGTGGAATGTGGAGAAACTGTCGCTTATCAGATACCTCTTTCCTGCGGTAAGCAGTATGTCGTGTAAACAAGCAGCTGCATGAATGATAGGTTAAGGGAGCATTGTAATCTTGTAAATAAAGCCAATGATGGGTGGCTTACATTGTCCTGTAGAGATTGATAATACTATGAGCTGCCAAAATCGCAAAGATCCGTACCACTTGTGTTAGTACTCTGTCCCTGTCCTTGTCAGATAAAGAATAGACTTTCTGGAGTGTGCAGTAGTCTGTGAGCTTATGAGTGTTATGTATATCTAAAAATGAAATGGAAAAAGACAAATCTCGGTGCATCGCTTCTTGGTGCAGTGTGAGTGCACCGGCATTGTGCAACTGTTTGCCTCGTGTGCAATAAACCATTCTACTGAAAGTTAGTGCACATGTTGTGTCTCTCCATTTTTGTTCTTGTGTTGGTTATGCGAAAAAATTCTTAGCATGGTGCTACCAACTAGGGGGAATTTTTCCCTAAACCAGTGTCGCCCTGTGCTACGGTGTTTGTTGTCGTTTAACCAAACTAGCCTCTTGTTTCGTTTTATTTGTTTCTTTGTTATGCTGGTGTAGGTGCATGCTTGACTGAAACATTTTCTTGGCTCATCGTGCCTTTTGTGTGCAGGCGGAAATTAGAATTCCAGGTATTCCCAAAACCACGATATTATTGACACACACCATTGTAGAGGAACTCTAAATTTTGCCTACTTAAGATTCTTTAACATATCTAAATTTACTTCATTGAGACAAAATAAGCCATTGAACTGCTCCTATTGACGTTTACAAATGTTCGATGATTTAGCAAAGTATTGCTGCTGTGCTCGTGTGTTTGCCAAGACAACCTTCCGATTTTTGTTGTGCTGATACATGTCTGATTGATTGAGACACGTACTTTACTGTGCCTTTTGCGTGCAGGTTCTTGAACAAAGTCATCAATTACATTGCTCCAGCCTATGTCAAGTGGCCAACATATTGTTTGGAATTGCTACAATAAAGGTTATGCATGATAACAACATTTGTTGGAATTTCGCATTTACTTTTGGAAGCGTGGTATAACGCATTCCATAAAACACAAGTAATGAAAATGGCCCGGCATCGAAATGCTTAGATGTGTTGAGAAGAATGAATTAAGGCAATGTCATGTCTGAATAAATAGGGCTAACTAATTCTTTGGCCAGAAGTACACCAATTTTGCTGAGATAAAAAATTCTTGAACACAGGGTGTCGCCGGAGCCGCTTCGACAAGCGGACTTTTCTTCAAGGCTGGAACTTGAAGACAAGTTAGTTTGTCAAAATGTTGGCTCCAGCAACACGCTAGTCAATTCGTTGTATCATGCCAGTGTTTTGCTATCACGTTTTAGCTGTTCACTGTCAAGCGTAACAGGTAAAGGGATGCCTGCGTAATATGGCGTCACATTAATTTCTCGAGCTACTCTAGCGAGCAAAATTGATAAGTCAAAAGAGGCAGAAGTTCAGGGGAAGATGGAAGCTTGAAGAGATGAGAAATTCTTGGACACGGGGTGTCGCTGGAGTCAGCGCTTCGACAAGCAAACTTGTCTTCTTCAAAGCTGTGAATTGACAAGTCCGCTTGTCGAAATGGCTCCAGCGACACCCCGTGTCGAAGAATTTGTCATCTCGTCAAGCTTCCATCTTCCCCTGAACATCTGCTTTTTTTAATTATCAATCCTGCTCGCTAGAGTAGCTCCAGAAATTAATGTGACGCCATATTACGCAGGCATCCCTTTACCTATTACGCTTGACAGTGAACAGCTAAAACGTGATTGCAAAAGGCTGCATGATGCAACGAATTGACTAGGGCAAGCTCCTCAACAAGCTGGTTTGCATGAAAAATAAATGTCTAAAAAAGCTCTTAAAAAGATCTAGCAAGAAGTTTTTTAGAATTCTTGCAAGCCGTTTTCTAGACTTCTAATAACGTGGCGTTAGCACAGCTACAGGAAGTTTTCAAGCTGCTTACGTCTAAATAACATCTCAACTAAACTTCTAATATACTTTTGGAGTTTCCTTTCTAGATGTTTAGTAGAAGTTTTCTAGCTTTTCTTGTGTTCCGTGGGTGGTAACGTGTGAGGGAGTCCAGGTAATCGCGTGCACTTTGCAGATCACCGTACCCGCTGTAGGTCGGAACAGCCAACATGACAGCGGGATGAGTGCGTTTCGGAACAGCCGAAAGCGTTTGGACTGCCCCTGTGAGCGCCTGTATCATTTGGGCGGCATTTTGCAGCAGCGTCTGTGCACCCGCTTCAAAGGAAGCTGTCGGTGTGTTAACGGCGCGTTCGAGCGGTGGGGAACTGTCTCCGAGCTCGATAAGCGGCGCGGATTCAAAGGGGATACCGGCCATTGCACCGTTCTCGGGGAGCGCCTGTTGCGCATGCTGCTCGAAGGGGACACTGGCCCTGTTCTCGAGCAAAGCGGTATCTGCTAAAAACGGCAGCGGACAAAACTCACGCCCAGCAGACATAACGCGGGTAACACGGCGAGGCTGATACGCAAAGGCGTGCTGACTCGACTAAGTCTAACCAAAGGCTTAATGAGCCTTTGATACCGCGTTGGGCGCCAGTGTGGTGGTGTCGTGCCGAGCACCACCGCGGGTTCGAGCACTGGGAGCTTCATGCAGGCTGCCGCGTCCTCGTACGTCCCGCGCCCGTGTACCGTTCGAACTGCTGCGCGCGAGAACTCTGCCCGTCACCGCGAAGGGACGGCGAGCCGTCGCGCGCAGCGAGGGAGACCCTAGGCGACACTCTCCAAATCAGTGATTTATTACGGGGGATTTTAATACAAGAGAACAATAATTCGTTACAACCAATCGTACGTAACATAATTACACATGACACCAATCAGCCAATACAAGTTACCAAATGTGGCCGCGAATGGCACACCTATAAAAACAAACAAAGAAACAACCAGGTTTGGAGAGCCGACCTACCCTTCGGCCAGCGCTCCCGCGATCTCGCACCCCAGAGCAGAAGAAAGAGAACAGACAAAGCAACACTTGAAAGAAACGTATACAGTGCACGATCGCGAGGCGCTGCCTCGGGACTTCGAGACCGCGGAGGGTAGCGCGCGCCCGCTGAGGCCGGAGCCCCGACAAAACGACGTAACCGCCGGCCGGCGGCGCAGAACAAAGAACAAAGGATCGCCGCCGGCCGGAGCGGCCAAAACGCGTACGCACCCTTCGAGGTCCCCAAGTGGTCTCTCCCGAACCTGGTCGCGCGCCCGCCGCTTCTAGCGAGAGCGAGCCAGGTCCGAATCCCGCCAAAACTGGGCCAATGGGACACCGTGTTTAACCTTCGAGGGCGGGGTGGCAGCAAAGTGACGGCGATTTATGACCAGCTGCCACCCGTCCGGTCGAGAGGAGAGGGACACGAGAATTCTCCAAGGGAAGATGGCGTCTGGGAGTTTTGGCAACGCCTCCTAAAAACGTTCAAGGCCTGCACCTTCTCTGGTGACGTCAGCAACTGCAGTCCCACCCGGCCCTACCCCGCCACCCCAGCCGGTTCCTTGTATCGGCATTTCCATCCCGTCGTCTCCCGGCGGCACTTTTCCTTTCTTGCTGCGTGCGGCTAGGTCGTCGAGGCGCTTCTATCCTGTCTTTTTCTCGCGCCCCTTCTGCGGCATGCAGGCTTCGACATGCCAAATAAGTGTTGTGTTCCTATGTACAAGCAACTACATGACGGGAAACAAGGTGCAAGTGTTTTCATTTCCAAAGGATGAAACGATCTCCAAGAAATGGATCAGTGCAATTCCTCGAAAGGATTTTGTGCCTATGGGCAACAAGGTATGAAGTATTTTTTTTTTTGTTACTGTTCCCACAAATGTACGGTTTATGAGGGAGCCATGACAAGCGTTATGTTATTGGATTGTATTGCAAGAGTAATCCTGTGCGCGGCACGTTTGCTACTGTAATGCAGGTGTGCGCCTTACACTTCTACGCGTCGTGCCTCGAGCATACATCATCGTAGGCCGATCCCCGGACAGGAAAGGTGCTCCAAGTCCCTCTAACAGTGCCCCATCTGCGCCTTGGATCAGTGCCATCTCAATTTCCTGGCTGACCTTTCTATCTGTCGAAGCAAGATGCCCTCCCAACAAGGGAATCTCAAGATGCCAAGAAAGCGCGCCTGGAAGCAGAAGGTCTTGCTCGTATTATTGAAGAGTCCGCAGCCTTGCATCGCGAAAAACAAAGGCAGCGCAAATTTGTGTCCCTCCATGAAACGATGGAGCGCTTAAAAGAGAAATGCATTCCAGATGAATGGACTGTTATTTATCGCCCAAACTGTGCCATGTTCCTGAACATTGTAAATGAATGCACACTTGTTCTCCAGTCCTCTGTGTCAGCAGATGTTCGTATCACTGCGTGTTTACACGGTAACTTAGTTAAACGCATAGGAGACTGTGTGGTGCCAGATGACATCAGTGATTTCAATGATCTATTTGACATACTGATTAAGTTGCAGCAGATTTCTAGCGACAAAGCTTCATCTGATGGCCTTGCTGACTTAATAGCAAATCTCTTAGAAAAGATTGAGCAAAATGTCCATGACAATAGGAAGGACACTTAAGTTTTTGAGAGAGCAAGTGTTGTTGGTTGAGAAAGAGAGATTGCAGCACTCTTTGCAAACGATGGTACTTGCCTGCATATTGCACATTATATCTCACTATGCTTACCGTATTTACTCGAATCTAACGCGCACCTTTTTTCCGGTAAAACGAGTCCAAAAATCGCATGCGCGTTAGAATCGAGTACCGAAAAAAAAAAAAGAAACTCGGTTATCATATTGCCATCGGCATTTCAAAATGGCCGCCTCCTACGCGCCTTGGCCATTTCTGGTGTGCTGAGGAGATTGTCATCCCGTTCTGCTTTCGCATCGACGGCATGGAAGTGCAGACTCCAAATACTGGACGAGTGCACCACGATGCCGTATTTAAAAGAATAGTTATTACATGTGCAGAGACGGACGGAAATCGGGCCGCATCGCGGTCGTTCGGAGTTCCCGAAACGTGCGTGCGAGACTGGCGCAAACAGAAGCAGAAGATTTTTTTACAGCAAAGCTTCACGAAAAGGTTTCAGTCGACCAAAGCAGGGCCAGTTTCCCGAAATCGAAGAGCGTTGACAGCGACAAGGAGTTGTCCGACAGCGACGAGGACCGATCCATTACGCAACTCGTATTGCCGCCATAGTGGTCACAGCTTTAGCAGCAAGGCCCACTTTTTGACTCTGTGTTTTACTTTTTTGAAACTTTAGTTCTTTAAAACCCAAATACTTGTTCTTCTGAATGTGCGAAGTTTGACTCCTACGGGCTTTCTTTGTTTTTTTTCTCTCACGAAAAATGGGTGCGCGTTACAATCGATGTATTACTTTTTTTTTTTTGGTCGCGGAAAACGGGTGCGCGTTACAATCGAGGGCGCGGTAGAATCGAGTAAATACGGTATAAGTTTTTGAGGAGCTCGGGTTCTTTGATTCTGCCACATCCGAGTACTATCATAAATGTGTGCTCATCATTCAAGCTATCACCTGAGAATGAATCAGGTTATCAGAATTTTCTTAAATACATTGGCCAGAGATTTAAGAAACTGAAGTTGCCTTGAGAGTGCCGTTACATTATGGTAGACGAAATTCACAATCAGCCATCCATGGACTACAAAGGAGGGAAGATTGCAGGAGCTGCAGCTAACACAAATGAGGCTGCAAAGACTGCACATGTGTTCATGGTTCAAAGTATGTTGAGCTCTTTTCGCGAGGTTGTCCACATTCTTCCCGTGTGAACGTTAAATGCCGAGTCACTTCACGCTGTCTTGAAAAAAGTCATTCTAGGCTGGAAAATATAGGATTTAGAGTTTTAGCTGTAGTGACAGATGACAATATCATCAACAGGAAGGCTTTAAGCATGTTTTCAAACCCGCCAAAAGTAAGAATTATTTACCCACATCCAGCTGATGCAACACGGTTTTTGTTTTACATCGTCGATGCTGTACACCTGTTAAAATGTAGTATTAGAAATAATTGGCTTAACCAAGGCAAGGAAATCATGGAACCCACTTCTATTTTCCCATGTTTGACCTCACCAATAATTCTGTCCACCCTGACATCATACAATGGGCATCATTTAAGGAGCTGAGTGAACTCCAAACTTGAAGCTTCTCAGCTGTTGAACTACAGCTACCGGTTATCTTCAAAGGCTCTAATCCCAAATAACTTAGAAAGGCAAAATGTGAAGCTAGCCTTACAGAATTTTAGCACCTTTGTGGCTGAAGCCTTGGACGCGCACTCTGGTTTGCCCGAATTTTCACGAGGCAAAGAAACTGCCAACTTCATCAGAATAATTCTTCGTTGGTGAAAGGTAGTCAACGTGAAAACACCACACAAAAGCCATCACCATCGCGACATACACGAAGAGCCGATTTCTTCGGTGAGCGATGAAACCAAGCTGACATTTCTGGACGCCTTCGTGACCTGGCTTGACGTATGGGAGTTTTACAAACATGACAATGGTACTCTCACAAAGGAAACTCTTAACGCTCTGAGGCATTCAGCATATGCTCTGCTTGAATTCTCAAAATATTGCATCGCTTGAGCTCGGCTATAAGTATGTGTTGCTGGGAAAAGTGCAAACGAATGGCTTCGAGAACAGGTTTGGGCAATACTGACAAATGGCTGGTGGTAACTATTGCCACGCCCGCTTCTTCTTTTATTTTGATGTATTTGGGTTTGACCATCAAGGACGGTTATCAACGCTCGAAAGCTGATTGCGCCGCAGTGTTCGGGAAGCTTTGCGATTGTAGTAGATCGTTTTGTTAAGATTGCGCGCAGGACGCGAATAGTCTAGATTATTCCAGTGCTTGCGCGACAACCAGTGATAAGACTGCAAAGTTCTATGCATGATGTATAAAAGACGGCGCATCCCAGCCATGAGCAGTTTTATCGACGGCCGACGTCCTGTTCGCCGCTATCAGTGTACAGCGTGTATTGCTGTAGTTTGACTTTTTATTTCCTGGCCACAAGTTCGGCCAAATAAACAGTTCCATCTTGAACACACCGGCTGCTGTCTTCATCGACGTCACGACCACGTGACATCTCGTGGAGGTGCTGCTGCTTTCATGATCCGCATGCCCCCACGAAGCGCTGACCCAAGCCCAAGCCGCGACAAGGACAACGGCAAAGAAAACCCGGATCGTCGAACAAGCCGCAGGCAGAAGGGACTCCAGCCAAAGTACGGGCTCCTTCCCGAAAAAACCAGGCAGCCCCAGATCCCAACATCGACCGCAGCGAAAATGACCGACCCCGTACAGCCTGTGCCGATTCTTCTCCGGCAGCCCAAGGAGCCGCCAACCTTCCGCAGGTCTTCATTCAAAGACCAGGAATGTTGGCTCTAAGCCTACGACCGAGTCGCCCTTTTCAATGGTTGGACCAGCGAAGACATGCGTACTTTGCCTTGGAAGACTCCGCTCGTACCTGGTTCGAGAACTAAGAGCGAAGCCTGACAACGTGGGACATCTTTCGCACCAGGTTCCTCGCGACATTCATGAGCGTCATCCGGAAAGAGCTTGCTGAGGCTCTGCTCGAGACCCGCGTGCAGATGCCAAACGAAAACATGGCACTCTTCATAGAAGAGATGACAAGGCTGTTCCGTCATGCAGACCCTGTCATGCCCGAGGACAAGAAGGTCCGCTTTCTTATGCGAGGAGTCAAACAGGTGCTCTTCGCTGGGCTGATGCGGAACCCCCCATCAACAGTTCAAGAATTCCTCTCGGAAGCAACGACCATCGAGAAGATGCTCGAGATGCGCACCTGGCAGTACAATCGCCGCGCATTTCAAGACAGCGCAGCAGTTCATGTGTTCGGCTCTGACGGCTTGCGCAAAACGATCCGAGCCATCGTGCGAGAGGAGCTGTGAAAGCTCGCACCTTTTGCACAGCCCGAAGTGACGTCGATTGCAGACATTGTGCGCGAGGAAATCCAACAGTCACTGGGTGTTCAAGATAGATTTACCAGCGCAAAAAAGACGGAACATTTAGGAAGGACACACACACACAGCGTTGACACACACACAGTGCTGTGTGTGTGTGTCCTTCCTAAATGTCTCGTCTTTTTTGCACTGATAAATCTATCTTAATCATGAACCAACTCGCCCAAGCAGCCGTTTTAACTGGGTGTTCCTCAGCCGGCGCCGCCGCAGCTGCAAGCAATGAGCTATGCTGTTTCAGCCCGATGCAACGACCCCCCCTCCTCACTCACGTCAAGACGCCGCGCCGCCCCAGCAGTTCCGCCACCAGGCACCATCACCGCCACCACCGACGTCATACCGCTTGCCAACCGGCAAGCGATACACGCCGAGGAAGACCGACACTTGGCGCTCCCCCGACCATCGTCCACTCTGCTACCACAGCGGAGAAGCCGGCCACACCTACCGCCGCCGCCATTATCGACAGATGGGACTGCGTGGGTTCGCCATCGACGCACCGCGTCCACAGCAGGTTGAACGACCACGTGATATCACCGACTATCTCGCAGGAGCGCAGTGGACCCCCCGAGGACCTTCCCGATCGCCGTCGCCAGGCCACTACGCCTCTCCCCAACGCCAACAATACACTGGCCCAACCCGGGGCCGGTCACCTAGCCCGCATCCGATGGCAGCAACCGATGGAGGTGCGGTTGCCATACGATGAAATACCGAAGATCCTCCGCCGCCGACGCCACGACGAAACCTTCAGGACACAACGCGAACCAGACAGAGCCCTGACGACGAAACCTCGTGGACCGAAGTAGACCTGATGACGCAACGTCGAAGCAGCGGAACAAACCGATGTAGCCGTGACCCGACGCCACAACCTAGCTGCAACGCAAGACGACGAACTAGCGACCTCGACGTTCTTATCGACGGCCACAGCGTCACAGCTCTTGTCGACCCCGGAGCCGACTATTCTGTCATCAGCGGACCGTTCGCCACGAAGCTGAGGAAAGTTAGGACAGCCTGGGAAGGCCCCGAAAACCGGACAGCTGGAGGTCACCTCGTAATGACGGACGGAATCTGCACAGCGAGACTCACCATTAACAACCGGATTTATCCCGCGAACTTCATAGTGCTGCAGCTTTGCTCGAGAGATGTCATCCTTAGTATGGACTTCTTAGGCCCTCATGGTGCAGTCATCAAACTAAGGTCCAAGTCGATAACACTGTCTACAGAAAAGGCACTACCGCCGCACACTCCGCCAAGAAAGCATGCCTTGAATGTGCTGGAAGACCAGGTCACCATTCCCCCTCGCTCCAGCGTCATCATTTCCATCGGCACTCAGAAATCAGCAAACCTGGAAGGCGTCAAGAAGAACTTGTTTTTGGGCGAGTTGGTGCCTTAGTTTGCTGAACATATCGTAACTGGCGCGAAGCTAGAAAAATGAAAAAGGGCCTGAGGAAAGAGACAGAAGAGCGCCAAACTACCAACTGTTTATTGCCAGCACAGGCTGAAAAACAGGTAAACTTCCACACATGCTTTCTTTTTCATGTTTCTAGCTTTGCGCTAGTTACGATTTGTTCAGCAAACTGGAAGGCGTCGTTGAAGGCAATCAGCCCCACTTGATTAAACGCAAGATTTGCGTCGCAAGAGGAGTAGCCGAGCTGCGGGCAAGGAAAGCAACAGTTATGCTCACGAATTTCAGCAACGAGTACAAGCACGTGAGCAAAGGCACAACATTCGCCTACATCGAAGAAATCGCAGAAGCCAGCAACGCTTTCGGCCTCACCAATTCTCCCGAGCCTACTCAGATGAATAAAGCGCCGCAACCAGGTTTTGACGTCAATCCCAGCCTTCAGAAGCACAAACAAGAACCGCTCAAAACCCTGCTCTTGCAATACAAGGACTGCTTTTCATCGTCACCAAGAATTCAGCAGACCCCCGTGGCAAAACATCGCATCATAACAGAGGAATGTGCCAGACCATTGCGCCAGAACACAAGCCGTGAAGAAACAGGTCAACGAAATGCTACGCGACGACATCATCCAGCCGTCGAAGAGTCCGTGGGCATCCCCGGTGGTGCTTGTGAAGAAGAAGGATGGGACTCTACGTTTTTGCGTCGATTATCGTCGCCTGAACAAAGTCACGAAGAAGGACGTGTATCCCCTTCGCCGGATAGACGACACCCTGGATCGATTACACAACGCAAAGTACTTTTCGTCGATGGACCTCAAGACCGGTTACTGGCAAATAGAAGTCGAGGAGAGAGACTGAGAAAAGACTGCCTTTATAACACCAGACGGCCTGTTCAAGTTCAAGGTCATGCCCTTTGGTCTTTGCTTGACACCTGCGACTTTTCAACGGGTTATGGATACAGTATTGGCTGGCTTAAAGTGGCAGACGTGCCTCGTGTACTTGGACGACGTCGTCGTGTTTTCCTCAAATTTCGACGAACACCTTCGGCGCCTTGAAGTTGTACTTCAAGCAATCGAGACCTCCGGACTTGCCTTGAAGCCTAAAAAGTGCCGCTTCGCGTACGAGGAGCTCTTGTTCTTGGGTCACGTGATCAGCAAGAATGGTGTCCGCCCGGACCCGCGGAAAACAGCTGCCATCGTTGCCTTCCCGCCACCCACCGACAAGAAGGCCGTATGCCGTTTTCTCGGCTTGTGCGCCTATTAAAGGCGTTTCGCCAAGGAATTTTCACGGATCGCCGAGCCACAGACGCAACTCACGAAGGCCAACGTCGAATTCAGGTGGGAAACTTCGCAAGTTCAAGCATTTCAAGGATACTTGCGCATTTCGAGGAATACGCCGATACGGAAATCCACACCGACGCAAGCAGCGTAAGACTCGGCGCCGTCCTCGTGCAGAAGACCGACGGATTGGACAGGGTCATCAGTTATGCTAGCCAGTCGCTATCAAAGGCAGAAATCAACTATTCCACAACAGAAAAGGAGTGCCTGGCCATCATCTGGGCTGCATCGAAGTTTCACCCCTACCTCCACGGCCGGCCCTTCAAAGTTGTAAGCGACCACCACGCCTTGTGTTGGCTAGCTAACTTGAAAGACCCTTCAGGTCGCCTCGCACGGTAAAGCCTACAACTTCAAGAATTCGACATAACCGTCGTTTAAAAGTCCGGAAAAAAACACTCCGACGCTGACTGCCTGTCTCGCGCCCCTGTCGACCCACCGCCGCAGGACGACCAGGAGGATGACTGTTTCTTGGGAACCATAAGTGCCGACGACAGCAAGCAGACCCAGAACTCAGAGGCCTTGTGGAATACCTCGAGGGCAGGACCACCCTTGTTCCGAAGGTATTCACGCAGGGACTGACATCGTTTTTCTTCAGCAACGGTGTTCCCCTTAAGAAGAACTTCTCGCTGCTTTGAGCCGATTCCCTTCTCGTAGTGCCCTCGACATTGCGACCAGAGGCCCTCCAGGCTCTGCATGACGACCCGACGTCTGGACACCTGGGTGTTTCTCACACGCTTGCAAGAATACAGGAAAATTACTACTGGCCACACCTTGCCGCCGATGTAACTCGCTACGTCAACACCTGCCAGGACTGTCAGCGACACAAGACAGCACCGACTAAGCCAGCCGGACTTCTGCAGCCTATCGAGCTACCTCGATGGCCGCTTCAGCAAATCGGGATGGACCTACTGGGGCCGTTCCCTAAGTCGACTTGCGGAAATAAATGGATCGTCGTAGCTACCCACTACCTCACCCGCTACGCCGAGACAAGGGCCCTACCCAGAGGCAGTGCCGCCAAGGTAGCAAAGTTCATCGTTGAGAACATCATCCTGCGTCATGGCGCCCTAGAGGTCCTCATCACCGATAGAGGTACAGCATTTACTGCTGACCTAACTCGGGCAATACTGAGATACAGCCAAACAAGCCACCGCCGGACCACAGCGTGCCACCCACAGACCAATGGTCTCACCGAGCAGCTAAACAAGACCATCGCCGACATGTTGGCCGTGTATGTCGACGTCGAACACCAGACCTGGGATGCCATCCTTCCATATGTGACCTTCGCATACAACACGGCCATGCAAGAAACGACGCAAATGACGCCGTACAAGCTGGTCTACAGAAGGAGCCTGGCAACGGCGCTCGACGCAATGCTACCAACCACCACCGACGAAAACGATCTCGACGTTGCCACCTATTTGCAACGCGCCGAAGAAGCTCGACAGCTCGCCTGCCTGCGCATCAAGAACCAGCACAGGGCCGACAGCCGTCACTATAATCTTCGATGACGCCACATGGAGTACCAACCTGGTGACCGTGTGTGGGTCTGGACGCCGATACGCCGACGTGGGATCAGTGAAAAACTTCTTCGGTGATACTTCGGGCCATACAAGGTGCTTCGACGTCTCGGCGCTCTTGACTATGAGGTTGTCCCGGACAGCATTACAAACTCCCAGCGACGCCACGCACGACCTGAAGTCGTCCATGTCATGCGCCTTAAGCCGTTTGTTGCGCGTTAGCGAACCTAGGGACTACCTTTTTCCTCTGTTATTGTAATTTATTTGTGTATGCACTTGTTTTTTTTTTCCTTCTATGTTCTGTCACAAGCATCGGGACGATGCTTTTTTCAGAGGGGGGCAGTGCCACGCCCGCTTCTTTTATTTTGATGTATTCGGGTGATCAGCAAGGATGGTTATCAACGCTCGAAGCTGACCGCGCCGCAGTGTTCGAGAAACTTCGCGACTGTAGTAGATCGTTTTGTTAAGATTGCGCGCAGGACGCGAATAGTCTAGATTATTCCAGTGCTTGCGCGACAACCAGTGATAAGACTGGAAAGTTCGATGCATGATGTATAAAAGATGGCGCATCCCAGCCATGAGCAGTTTTATCGACCGCCGACGCCCTGTTCGCCGCTATCAGTGTACAGCGTGTATTGCTGTAGTTTGACTTTTTATTTCCCGGCCACAAGTTCAACCAAATGAACAGTTCCATCTTGAACACGCCGGCTGCTGTCTTCATCGACGTCACGACCACACGACACTATCATATCAGTATCCGGCAGCTTTACGAGTGTGTAGGCAGAATTCGCCTCCAAAACACTCTTCCCATGATATGCCTCGGGGACCTCAACGACGATGAGGACCGTTGTTTATCAGCTGCTGCACATTCATTCAACATTGCTGTGTGTCCTGAAGACTTGGACAGCTTGAGTACACGCGTGCCTGTTTTTGGTTATGTTGGTGGCTTCTGTGCTCATGCTGTTCTGAAAACGCTGAAGTGTGATTTCTGCCGAGAGCAGCTTGTGAAGTGCCAAACAGCAGAAATTGATGATGCAGATGTGCGCTCTTTAGTAGCTAGCCTAAATCGAGGTGGGCTGAAATTTCCCCGACCGTGTGTCATCACAGTCGTCATGCACGCTGAAGTAGTACTGAAGAAGCCACTACAGCCAGAGAACGCCACAATGTTTCTTCAGCAAGAAAGACAAAGGAATGTTGTCAGGCAACTGGTAATAGAATCCTTGCCAGAGTTTGAAGACCTGGTGACATGCTTGAATGGGCACGACCCAAGTTTGCTGATCACCATGATTGCAAAGTGCGCAGCAAACATCATCTTGAATAACTACTGCAAGCAACGAAACGACGTGGCTGCTGTTGCAAAAGCCTACGCCAAAGAGCGAAAACTAAAAACATTAACTTCGAAGTGAAGTGCAGCTTGAGTTTTTGTATGATATATAGTCTTCTTTTTTTTTGTGTGCGGGCTTGTGCTGTTTTAAATGTATGTACATAATAAACTCATGCCACCAGATGTACGGTGCAATTCATATCATAATCAAAGCGTATTCCTTGACTCAGAAGCACACGTTGTTGGGCTAGTCGGTTCATGTTCTTTCAGAAGCCACGGATGTGGCTTAACTAGCCTTAACCCTCCCCTTGTGATTTCTTTGCGCGAAATAGCCATATCCGTGGCTTCTGAAAGTATTCCTTGACTAAGTAGCAATTGCATGCAGCAGATCAAGCAGCTGCAGATGAGCTAATAGAGGTACTATCCTTGGCAAGATTTCAGTGAACTGCGGGCGAGCTGGGGATACAAAACAGGCAGGTTGAGTAGAAAACGTGTTCCAAGCAGCACGGCAGCGTCCGACCAGTCGGACGGCTACTCGTAACGTGGCTGACGTCATGACATGTGACACGCAGGCTTGAAAAGTTCTAGGAGGCGTTGGTTTTGGCCACGTTCAAAAAAAGAAATTTTGAGCTATTCGTCTGGCCATTCAAAAATTGTGAAAGATGGCATTGCTGGCTCTGTTCTACAGTCAGCTATCAATAAGACGTGCCTTCATAGAATAAATGAGAGTGTGTCAAGACAGATGGGTAGGTTCAAAAGTGCGGGGTTCCCGGATCATGTTTTGACATGAACTTGTGAAAAGTTGATTCGAGTAGTAAAACAAGGTCAGGGCAGGGAAGCAAAAAAAGAACTAATCGAAAAGGAAAAGAGGAAATGTGTTGCAGTTGTACCGTATGTTCATGCCTTGTGCCATGGTTTGAAAAATGTCGCAGGTACATATAGGGTAGAGGTGGTTTTTTCGGTACCAAACAAATTAGGGACTATTTGCGAACGTGTAGGGAGACAGGCAGAGGCCAAAAAAGAAAAGAAAAAAGGTTGTGGTGTCAAGCACAAGAATCCGGTGTTAAGCTGTTTATTGGACGGCACTCGGCGACAATGCACTATGGCGACAGTCAAGGCAAGAGCACGGGCTCCGAGAGCGCGAGCGGCGTTTAGAAGAGGACGACCCACTAGGAGCCGCTGGAGAGCGCAACCGTTAAGCAGTACCAATTGCTTCGCCACAATTACCCCGGGTACGAAAACGGAGCCGTCCGGCGACCTAACAGCTCGTTACTATGAGTGGGTCATAGTAGGCCTTGAGGCGCTCCACGTTGACTATGTCGCGCCCTCGACGGCGCATGTCCGAAGCTGGTTCGATGGGTTCGATCAGGTAGTTGACCGGGGACGTGCGCTCGACGACCCGGTAAGGGCCTTCGTATTTCGGCAGTAGTTTTGAAGAGAGGCCGGTTGCAGTGGTAGGGACCGAGAGCCATACGAGCGCTCCGGGGAGGAACGTGGACTCAGAAGTGGTGGTGCCACCGCGAAGGCTCTTCTGCCGCTCTTGTTCGTGCGTTGTAAAGGCCTTTGCAAGCTCGCGACACTCTTCAGCAAGCCTGGCTGTGTCAGAAATAGGCGCACAATCAGATGGATCCGGCTTGTAGGGTAGTATCGTGTCAATGGTGTGCAACGGGTGCCTTCCGTACAACAGGAAGAAGGGTGAAAAACCAGTAGTACTTTGAGGGGCGGTATTATAGGCGTAGGTGACGAAAGGCAGAATGGCATCCCAATTTGTGTGATCGGCGGCGACGTACATTGAGAGCGTGTCGCCGAGCGTGCGGTTGAAGCGTTCGGTTAGGCCATTCGTCTGCGGGTGGTAAGCAGTAGTTTTGTGATGAACAGCATGGCACTCTTTGAGAATGGCTTCGACGACTTCCGACAAGAAGACACGGCCTCGATCGCTGAGAAGCTCCTGGGGTGGACCGTGACGCAGCATGAATCAGTGTAGCAGCAAGGAGGCAACATCACGCGCTGTAGCCGCTGGGAGGGCAGCGGTTTCGGCGTATCGCGTAAGATGGTCAACGGCGACGATGGCCCAACAGTTACCAGCCGACGTCAGAGGAAGTGGTCCATACAAATCGATGCCCACGCGCCCAAACGGACGGTTAGAGCAAGGTAATGGTTGTAGACCGACTGGTGACACGTGCGTTGAAGGTTTTCGGCGTTGGCAATCGAGGCAGGAGCGGACGAACTTCTGCACGTAGCGGTACATCCCTCGCCAGAAGTATCGTTGTCGAATGCGGTGGTAAGTTTTGGATACCCCAGAGTGCGCGCATTGCGGGTCAGAGTGGAAGACCTCGCATATTTCAGCACGCAGACTTCGGGGTATCACAAGTAGCCACTGGCGGCCGTCGGCGTTGTAATTGCGCCGGTGCAGTAGGTCGTCACGAATGGCGAAATGGTGGGCTTGACGACGCAACGCGCGAGTGGTTGGTGTTGTCGACGGATCAGTGAGCAAGTCTATTAGCGAAGCGATCCATTTATCCTTGCGCTGCTCGGTAGCGATGGTGTGAACATCGATAGAAGAAACAGCAGTGTGAGACACTGAGCAGGAGGCATTGTCATCAGGCAAGGGGGAGCGCGAGAGGGCGTCAGCATCAGCATGCTGACGTCCGTTGCGGTACAGCATGCGGATGTCGTAGTCTTGCAGGCGAAGTGCCCAACGGGCGAGACGGCCCGAGGGATCCTTCAATGACGACAGCTAGCATAGTGCGTGGTGATCGGTGACGACATCAAATGGGCAACCATACAAATAAGGTAGAAATTTTGTAAGGGCCCAGATGATCGCCAGGCACTCTTTTTCCGTGACAGTGTAATTGGTCTCGGCTCTAGTAAGCGTACGACTTGCGTAGGCGACGACATATTCGGGGAACCCTGGTTTGCGTTGTGCAAGAACAGCACCGAGGCCTACACCGCTGGCGTCCGTGTGTACCTCCGTTGGGGCCGTAGGGTCGTAGTGGCCTAGTATGGGAGGAGACGTCAACAAACGATGGAGCTTTGCGAACGCGTCGTCGCATTCGGACGACCACGAATGTAGGGGCCCGTTACTTCCAAGGAGCTTCGTCAGCGGCGATATGATGGTGGCAAAGTTGCGTATGAAACGTCGAAAATAGGAGCACAGTCCTACGAAACTGCGCAGTTCTTTGACGGACGTAGGTTTGGGAAATTCGGCCACGGCCCGAAGCTTGGCCGGATCGGGAAGGATTCCGTCCTTGGACACGACGTAGCCTAGGATTGTCAGCTGCCGTGCTGCAAATCGGCACTTCTTCAGGTTCAGTTGGAGGCCGGCGTTGGTCAAACGCGTCAAAACATGCCGCAGACGTTGAAGATGCATGGAGAAGTCCGGAGCAAAAACGACAACGTCGTCCAGGTAACACAAGCACGTGTGCCATTTCAACTTGCGCAGAACGGTGTCCATCATGCGCTCGAAGGTCGCGGGCGCATTGCACAGACTAAACGGCATGACGTTGAACTCGTACAAGCCGTCGGGCGTGACAAAGGCTGTCTTCGGTCGAGCGTCATCAGCCATGGGTACTTGCCAGTACCCCGAGCCCAAATCGAGAGATGAAAAGTATTCTGCTCCTTGGAGGCTGTCAATCGCGTCGTCGATTCGCGGCAGTGGATAAACATCCTTCCGAGTGATCTTGTTGAGCCTTCGGTAGTCCACACAGAAGCGCACAGAACCGTCCTTCTTGGCAACGAGAACAACAGGAGACGCCCACGGGCTGTCCGAGGGTCGAATAACATCGCATCGAAGCATATCGTCCACTTGCTCATTAATTACCCGACGTTCTGTGGGAGACACGCGATATGGACGTTGCCGCAGTGGTGGTTGGGCGCCAGTGTCGATGCGATGCGTAACAGCGGACGTGCGGCCGAGAGAAGTTTGCCCGACATCGAAAGAAGAACGAAATTCTTCCAACAGGCACAGAAGCTGGGAACGCTGGACCGACGTAAGGTTGTCAGCAATGGAGGGACCAAATACATCCGCGGGTGAGGAATCAGACGTGGAAACGGCACTGATGGTACGGGAACTGGTGCAGTGCGAGTCATCGGGCGCGTCCAGAACTTGTGCGTCTTCGAGGGGCTCCACTCTGCCGAGACATTCCCCTCGCACCAACGTAACAATGTGCAGGGAGGGGTTGGTAACAAAAATAGCGGTGCTACCCTGAGTGACTTGCACGGTCGCGAAAGGTACCAGAAACCCTTTCTTAGTGCAAACGCGGTCAGATGGCGAAAGGAGTGCAATTGTGTCGCAGAGACCGGCGCAATAAACTGGCACAGCCGTCGACGAGTTTGGAGGAACTTTGACGAGGGTCTTGGTGAATGCCGATGGACTGTCTGACGGCGTCAAATGTGAGAACGGTGAGAGTTCGAGGGCGGCTGGTGCGCAGTGCATTATGGCGTCGTGGCGGGAGAGAAAATCCCATCCCAGGATGACGTCGTGGGAGCATGCAGCAATTGTGATGAACTCGACGTCGTACAGAACGTCCTGAATGACGACGCGAGAAGTGCATACTGCTGTAGGCCTAATACTCTGGGAGCTGGCGGTACGGAGGGACATCCCAGAAAGTGGCGTCGTCACTTTTCGAAGTAAGCGGCTAAGTTTTGCGTCCATAACGGATACGGCGGCTCCAGTGTCGACAAGGGCAGATGCGCGAACACCGTCCACAAACACGTCTATGACATTCGATGGACTTCGCTGAGGGCTTTTACAGTTTGATAGCGTCGCAGCCCTTGCCTCGTGGACTGCGACGATTAGTTTTCCTGCTCTCGTGCGACAGAACGTGGCCGCATTGGTGACAGTGAGCTACGGCGTGGAGACGGAGAGCGGCGAGTGGATGGAGCTGGGCGTGACGTCGGCGACATAGGCGGGTCGTAGAATGCATGGCTGGACTGGCTGGTGGTGGCTGACGCGACTCGAGGCGGCTGCACGCGATGGTAGTAACGGGCCACGTGACCGGCATAACCGCATGCAAAGCAGATGGGCCGATTGTCGGGTGTGCGCCATCGGTTCGCCGGGGCAGGTCCCGCCCACGTCGCAGGATGCGATTGACGGGGCGGCTGCTGAAATGACTGCAAGGTGGGTTGCAGTCGGGGCCTAGGGATGACGGCAGCATACGTAGCCGGCACGCCCGCTTCCAAGGACGGAGGTCTAGCGGCGGCTTCGGCGTAACTCAACGGTGCAGCCGCAGGGATTGCCTGGTGCGTCCTGGCGACAACCTGATCGTAACTCTGTGGCGCAGGAGCCGGAGGTTGCTGGTGGTACTCAGGCATCACCTCCGCGATTTCCTGCTCAATCGCTCGGCGGATGGGAGGAAGAAGGGTCGTCGACGACTGTTGAACGTGCGGCGGGTGGGCGAAGGCCAGGAGAGAGAACTGGCGTGCAATTTCCTCGCACACGAATGCCTTCATTTCTGCCAGCAGCGTGGCCTGGTCAGGTATGGCCGCCAAGCCAGCAAGCTCTTCGTTGCATGATGGAGAGCGACGGGTCATCGAACGTTGCCGGCGGAGCTCCTCGTAGCTCTGGCACAGTGTTATCACCTCGGCCACGGTGGAAGGGTCTTTAGCGAGCTACATGGTGAAGGCATCGTCGTCAATGCCCTTCATAATGTTCCGGATCTTGTCAGACTCGGACATGGTGCCGTTGGCTTTCTTACACAAGTCCAGGACGTCTTCAATATAACTGGTGAAAGATTCACCGGCCTGCTGAGCTCGTTCGCGTAAGCGCTGTTCTGCTTGCAGCTTACGAACTGCAGGGCGGCCAAAAACGTTGATGACGGCGGTCTTGAAATCCGACCAAGTAGCAAAATCGGACGCGTGGTTGTTGTACCACAAGCTTGCTACTCCCGCGAGGTAGAAGGCCAAGTTGCTCAACTTGCCTGCTTCGTCCCATTTGTTGGGTACGCTCACGGGCTCGTAAATTGCGAGCCAGTCCTCCACGTCGGTGCCATCGGCGCCAGTGAAGATAGGTGGATCGCGGATGCGTGGGACACCGGGACATGTGGTCGGTGTGGGAGGCGGCGTTTGCTGAGCGGCGTCTTGAGGCATGATAGATGGCAGAGTACGGGAACGAAGCTCCAGGGGCATTGAATGGGAGCACAGCACTCTCCACCAATTTGTTAAGCTGTTTATTGGACGGCACTCGGCGACAATGCACTATGGCGACAGTCAAGGCAAGAGCACGGGCTCCGAGAGCGCAAGCGGCGTTTAGAAGAGGACGACCCACTAGGAGCCGCTGGAGAGCGCAACCGTTAAGCAGTACCAATTGCTTCGCCACACCGGCAATAAGTTGTGCCACAAATGTGGTTTACAGTCTGCTGTTGTCTTGCGGCTCTGCTTATATAGACCAGACAGGCCGATGTGTTAACGTGCGATTAAGCTAACATGCGGCCAACCTACATAGTGATATTTTTTCGCACATTTCTCAGCACTGTCAGAAGTGTGGCTGCGTGCCTCAGTTTAGCCTCACAAGCATTATTTCAAGCCATCATGATAAGACGACTCGGGAAATAATTGAAGCATGGAACATTCAAAATAAAAAACAGTCTTGTATCAGCTGTCCCTCGATTGCACTACATGATAAAGAAATCCTGTACCTGAATGGTTAACGTGCTTTGGCTTTTGGTTATTCTTTTTGTTTGTTTTTTTGCGTTGTGTGTAGCCACGTGGGTGTATAAATCTGCTCTGTGATATGGAATAAACTTTAGTTGTAAGTCGGCGCTTGTGTTTGTGAGATCTTTCGTCTTTTAGTCTTCCTTGTTGCGCCGTTCTGAAGCCATGCATTAGCTTCAAAACCCAGCATCGGCAAAAAATTATTTTGTTTCAGACATTTATTTCTATATAGCCCTGCACAACCGAGAGACAAACGGATGCACACGCAGTTTTGTTGCCGAGTAGTCATAGGAATGTAAAAAATATGTTTTGCTGAAACGGCGAGTACACCGTGACGTCGTGCAGGCAAAGGCCTCTTCTCAGCAACCGTGCTTCACTCATAAAGCCGTGTGTGGCACAGGTCCAGCACAATGGGGAAGCGAAGCTAGAACGGCCTAACAAAACTATCATTCCCACCCTGCCACCATGGCTTGTCTTGAGTCACGGTGTTAGAATAGTTTAGGTGAAGCGACGGCGCACTGGAATGAGGAGAAATCGGGGACCTCTTTTCCTTTCTTGCCAAAAGGAGGCACGCGCGGGACGGTGGCCGCCTGGCTATACCCAGCGCAAACCTGACACTTGTAACATTCGGTGTTTTAGCATGTTTAGCGATGTCACAAGGCCCTGTGAGGATTGTGTGGTATTGTAATATTATACACATAAGTTAAATATAAAGACTTAGTAGTGTTTCATGCATGACGGTTCGGCTTGTGGCGTGAAGCTCATAAACACCACCTTCGGCCTCGACAACATCGCAGCCTAGGCGATCGTGCCCGCATTTTGTCTACAAAAGTAAATCTGCAGTTGCGTGACCCGTGTTGAATACACCCTTCATTTGTCCTCGAAAGATTAATTGATGCATTTGCGGTCAGCATCATAAAAGAGCAGGTATCATGCATAAGGGGCATTTCGCATATGAGATCAAGTGACCCCACAGAATCTTTTACTACGAACCACTTGTTTGCAAATTCCGTAAACATTTGCGAGAAGACGAATGCTTTAATGTAATGGAATAGAATAACTCTATTTAGGTCTTTCAGGGCGTGCACGTCGGAAAATACAGGATTGAAAGAGAATGCAAAAAAGCAGGCGACAGCTTGTGACCAATATATGTTATTAACAGGAGTGGCATGGTAGTTGTATCCTTCGACTTCGCTGCCATTCCCACAGCACAAGACACTGTATTCGTGGCCACGAATGCAGCATTAGACATGTGCATCTCTGAAAACACTACCGTTTTCTGGCCATCAATATTTATTTTATGATGTGCCCAAGCTGCAGTTGGCAGAGTGACGGATTCAGAATTTTTAAAGATATCCCCAGCACCTGGTTCTGCATCTGGCTCAGACTTGGTGGCCTCGGTGCTGCAGTTGGCAGTGGTGGCGCAGGAAACTGAGATTGCTTTGGCGGTATCGGAGCCTCGACTATCCAGCGATGACTCCTCGATGGCAGGAGTGACTCTCCACCACTAACACAGCGTTTCTTGGCGGGAAGGCAAGTACGGGTCACAGCTGCTTTCCTTTTCTTCACAGTCTTGGTTAGGTGGCTCAGGCATCCAGAAAATATTGTTGGGATGGCGTCTTTTGCTAAAGCCGCCTTCCTCGGCGCACTCACAAGAACGTTTCCTTTATATAGCGCTTACCATGATTTCGTGACAAATCATGCATCAAAACATTTTTCACAAAGAAAATCTGTTGTTTGCAACTCGCGATCCTTCCGTGGAATAGCATGTCGCCACACTTTCAAGCGGTCACTATCCTTTGGAGCAGCGAAAAGGGAAACTTTCTCTGTGCACGATTTGTAGCCTGAGCTGCATCGCGGCACAAAATGCTTCTTGCCCATGTGGATAATATAGGTTGTGTAAATAAGGACATGATGAACAAGGACAAGCTATTTCAAATAGGCTAGCATTTGGGTGGCAGGCGTTTCGACTGGCAAACGTATGTGCACGAATGGGGCATCGTCTGGTTTGGCGTGGTATAACGGGTCAGACAGTGGCGTCATGGAATATGGTGTCACTCTCAATTCCTGTCATTCCTGAAAGAAAAAACTGGAAAGCAAACGGTTAGGAGGCTGAAAAAAGAAACAAGCACGACCATTTCACATTTGTGCACCTAGAGCAGGGCACAAAGTTCTACTTCTGCTACTGCAAAAAACAGCATGTCTGTGACGAATAACGAGAGGCACAATCAGAATGGCACATGGTGAGTCATGATGGATTGGTCGTTAAACGGACGCTAACCTTCATTATTACGCGCCAGCCAGCATGTGTAAACGGTGCAAAGGCGGCTGCTTGAATCCATCCCATATGGTGCATGCACAACGACAACTCATGAGAGGAATTTCTAACCTACCATTGTCAAATGTGTTCCTTTCTTCTGACAACCATCATTTAGTGAAACGTCAATGGTACACATAACCAATTCTAACATCTTGAGTGTTACATCTTTACATCATGAGCGTTACAATTTTACATCTTGAGTGTTAACCAGAGTGGGGTCATGCCGATCCTATCGCTTTCACCAAATCAAACCATTTGCCTTCCACTCAGTTCAATGAACACCAAAAAGTGTCACACATCGTAAAAAAAGAAAGCACCTTTCTTTGCTCTCAAATAACATGAAAACAATGTGACAACCTGAATTACGGCATGTTTGTCCATGGCAGCCACATTTTCTCTATTGCAATCATGCCCAAAGACTCAAGCAACACACTCCCCAGCATCCCAAATTGCAGTCGCCACTGTCCATTTATTGAACAAAAGTCCTGCAAGCCAGTTTTATCCAGGCCCACGCAGCTTCACAGAGTTTGCATCAATGTGAAAAGAAACACAGGGGTGAAACTGAATTGGGAGCACTTTCTGGAGCAGAAGAACCTTGATTTGGAGCAGTTAACGGCATTTAATCTTAGAAGCTTGAAAAAACAAATTTGTAGCAACTTGGGGACACATATTTTAATCGACTTAGAAGACACATAACACTGCACCAGCCTTTGGATGAGGAGGAGAAGGAATAAACTTTTATTGAGACCAGCAATTTGTTTGGCTGGTCCTAGGCCTCCCACGTGGGGACGTCAAGGTCTTACCTCTCCGCCGCCTCGCAGGCCTACTGGGTCGCCCAAAGCTGGTCGTCAAAGTAATAATAATAATATGTGGGGTTTAACGTCCCAAAACCACGATATGGTCGTCAAAGTGGGAGCTGCGCAGGGTGGCATGCCATCTCGACGAGAGGGTCTCTGTGTTAAGGTATTGGTGTTTACATTTCCACAACATATGCGGGAGCGAGGCGACCTGGGTCTTGCAGATCTTACAAGTGTGGTTAAGATAAATGTCTGGGTATATCTTGTGGTATCGATGCAGTGGCGGGTATGTGTTTGTCTGTAGCAGGCGGAGGGTGGTTGCCTACGCTCTGTTTAGCTTGTGATGAGGGGTGGGGAAGGTTCTTCTTTAGAGGTAAAATGCTTTGGTGATGTTGTAGCTGGTGAGGCGATCGCGTTCCGCGGGTACACCTGCGCTGTCTCCGGCACGGCTGACCAAGCCTCGTGCTACGGAGTGTGCAACCTCGTTGAGGTTGGTGAGGTGAGGATGAACGTCACCGGCATGTGCTGGAATCCAGACTAGCGTGATTTGGTTATCTGCTGAGTGAGGGGCATGGTGTAGGATGCGTAATGCTTGCTGTGAGATGCGGCCTTTTATATTATTGTTAATTGCCGTGCGTGAGTCGCTCACGATGGTGTCGCAGTCTGGGTCGAGGGCGGCCAGGGTGATGGCCACCTCTTCGGCCGTTTCAGCATTCTGGGTTACGATGCTGGCAGCGCGTCTGAGCGAGCCGCCTTGGGAGATAGCCGCTGCAGGCGGTGCCCGTCTTGATATTCAGCTGCATCGACGAAGGTGACGCCTGTGGTGTCGCCGTAAGCCTTGATGAGGGAGGCGGCCCATGCTTTCCACCGTTCCTTGTTGTATTCAGGGTGCATGTTTTTGGGGATGGGGTCGGCATGTAGCCAAGCCCGGATACGTCCTGGGAGTGGGTGTTTGTCTCCGTGCTGGCGGTGGTAGGTGATGCTGAGTTTAGTCAGAATGTGCCGACCCGTTTCTGTGAGGGTGAGGCGCTCCAGATGAGCCAGACGCTGCGTTTCGATTCATTCGTTGAGGGTGTTATGGAGTCCTAATTGGAGAAGAAGTTCTGTGCTGGTGTTGTTTGGTAATCCGAGGGCAACCTTTTAGGCTCCGCGAATGATGATGTCCAGCTTAGTTTTTTCTGCTTTGTACCAGGTGTGGAAGGCAGCGACGTATGTAATGTGGCAGATAACGAACGAGTGAACAAGGCAGATGAGGCTTTCTTCCTTCATGCCCTGCCTTCGGTTTGTCACCCGCTTTAACAGCCGCGACGTGTTGGCCGTCTGTCAGAGGATCTTGGAGATAGCCGTTGAGTTCGCACCGTTGGCTTCGATGGTGATGCCAAGGATCCGAATGGTGGAAACCACAGATATGGTGCCACCGTTCCCTGTGTAAAGCTGGATTTCTTCATAGTAGCGTTTGTGCGTACAGCGCAGCGGTGGGCGTCCGCGGAGCATTGGGCGATATAAGAGAAGCTCCGATTTGCTGGGCGAGCATCGGAGTCCCGTGCCTTGGAGATAAGTTTTGACGGTATCGATCGCGTTTTGCAGAGCAGCTTCGAATTGGCCGTCGCTGCCCTTCACGGCCCAAATCGTAATGTCACCCGCATAAATGGTGCGTTCGATCTTCTGGAGTTCTTGTGCTAAACCGATCATGACTAGATTAAACAACATTGGGGTGATGACGGAACCTTGTGGGGCGCCCGCGGCACCAAGAGCGAGTTCTTCCGACTGAATGTCCCCTACCGAGAGGAACGCCCTTCTGTTGAATAGAAAGTCTCAAACGTAGTTATAGGTACGCTTGCCAAGGCTGAGTAGTGATATGCGTTCAAGGATGGTGGAGTGCACGACGTTATCGAAGGCACGTTCGAGGTCGAGTCCTAAGGTCGCCTTCGTGTGTCGGGATTTGCTATCGAGGATTTGGTGTTTGAGTAGAAGCATGGCATCTTGGGTTGAGAGGTGCACCCTGAAGCTGATGATCGAGTGGGGGTAGGCGGTAGTGTCTTCAAGATAGGAGTTTATACGGGTAAGGAGGGCGTGATCCATAACTTTGCCTACTCCTGATGTTAACGAAATGGGACGGAAATTGGCCAGGCTTGACGGCTTGCCGGGTTTTGGAATGAGGATTACCTTGGTCGTTTTCCATGATTGGGGAATGGATCCTTGGTGCCAGCAGTCATTGATGTACGAAGTGTCGTCTAGGTTTCTTAGGGTTTCGTTGGTGACGCAGTCCAAGCCGGGGGCTGAACGGCTGTTCAGCTTGTGCAGAGCAGCGTGTATCTCGGCCACGCTGAAGTCCTCATCGAGGGTCGCGTTCGAGGACCCTGCATACGGACCGTGAGTCCTTGCGGGACCAGAAGGCATGTACTTTTGGCATAAGGTTCTAGTTATGTGGTCCTGGCCGTGTGCCTTGGTTTCTGTGAATAGGAGTTTGGTGACCTTGTCCTGTTGTTGTGAACGGGTATTGGTGTTGTCGAGAAGATGCTTGAGGATTTTCCACGAGCGGGAGTGGTGGAGTTTCCCGTCGAGGGAGTTACAAAGCTCTGCCCACTGTTGTTGGTTGAGGACGCGGCAGTGTTCCTCGGTTTCTTTATTGAGTTCTGCCACCTTTTTCCGGAGTCTTTTGTTAAGTCATTGGCCCTTCCAGCGAGTGAAGATGGACAACTTGGCTTCAATGAGCTGAGCAAGCCGGCTGCCCATGCGTTCGGTTGGAGCATCGGTCTGGATAGTGCGTGGCCAGTTTGGTGTACGATTGGAGGTCGCGAGTCCATAATTAAATATCGGAAATTGGGGTGTCTGTCGCTTCTGCTGTGCGACGCTTGTGGAAGGCGTCTCAGTCCACCATTGTGAACGCCCTTATTCTTGTAATTAGTGCTGTGAGGTGTGGAAGAATGATTTCGAGGATCGAATTATCGTTGCCGAGGCCGTATTGAGTATTGCGCCATTGAACGTCACCTACGTTTTTGATGAACGTGAGGTCGGGCATTGTGTCTCGTGCAGTGGACATGCCGAGGCGCGTGGGGAAAGTCGGGTCTGTAATGAGCGTGAGGCCAAGATCGTGGGTGTCCTGCCACAGGTTACGGCCCGCAGCGGAGCAATGTTTATAGCCCCAGCCCGTGTGCGGGAAATTGAAATCTCCGCCGATGATGAGGGAGCTGCTGCATGCGGTGTTTAGGGCCTTTTTGAAGAGTGCAAGAAAGCGGCTGTGGCGAAAGGTCGGGGCGTTGTAGATATTGAGGATGAAGATGCTGTTTGTGCGCTTCTTGTGCGGAAGAAGTTCAATGAAAAAGTGTTCCGAACGGCGGTCCTGGACATCATGTTCGATAGTGGTGATTCTGTTAAGAACGAGTGTAGGGACTCCGTGTGGGGCATTGCTGGCAATGAAAGGCTGATATCTGGGCAGGGTGACTGCAGTGTGGTGTGTCTCTTGGAGTATGATCACGTCCGGTGGGCGCGAGTGCGTACGCAAATGTTGGCGAAGAACGGGCTGTTTGTGGAGGTAACCGCGACAGTTCCATTGCCAAATCACTGTATCGGTGTTAGTGCGGGCCATGATGGGGGGTCAAAGAGGCCGCCGGTGGCAGAGCAGGAACGCCGTGTGCGACGTCGGTAGTGGACATGGTTATGGCCGCGGGGGCGGAAGGGGGAAAAAGGGTATGGAGGTTATTTCCCATGGCGGTGACTCGTTGTGCGACCTCGAGTAGTGCATTGTGAAGAGTTTCAACTGTGCTCTGTAGTGACACTAGCAGGTCCTTAACTTCGGAGTGCACCTGCCCTGTGGCTCCTACCTGGAGGGCCCTCTTCTTTGGGGCCGGGGATGGGGCTGCTTCTGGAGACGTGACGCTCAGGGATTCGGAAACTTGAGGTATAGGTTGTATTTTGAGTTGTTTGAAATTTTCGACCTCCTGTGTGAGTTTCTGTATTAGCTCGCGCATACCCACGTTTTCTTTCTCAGGATGGTCAATGACGGCATCGTCTTTGTTTTGGGTGTAGGATGGAGTGTAGTTGCACCCTCTCACGGGCCGCCTTGCAATGCCTCTGCGAAGCTCACCTTTTCCGAGGTTGCTTGTCCTCCTGGGGTCAACCGATATCTCGACCGGAATTTGGATCCGGAACGGCCTGCTCCGATGCGGGATCACGGTTGGGATCCGTGCTCGAGGTTCATGGGGGGGAGATCACTGGCTTGAGGAGTGGACTGTTGTGTCATTCTCTGTTCTCAGAGGCGTTTGCGAATGACATACGGTGTCTTGTACTTGGCTGCGCACTCTTTGTCCGCCGTGGGATGGGCTCCATGGCACAGCGTGCACTTGGGGGTGCACTGATGGTCTTGGTCGGGATTGTGGGAACTGCAGCCCCTGCAAATCTTGTTGTTAGGAAACGGGCAAACATCCATGCGGTGCCCTAGACGGCCACAGTGGTAACATATGTCGATTTTCTTGCGGTATAGCGAACATGGGATTAGCGTTGCGCCGTAACGGACCAGGCACGGCGCGCTGGGTCCGTCGAAGGCTATGACGACGGTCGTGGTTGTACCGATGCGCTTAGCCCAGGGCTAACGGCTTGCGGGTGTTCACAATGCGCCAATTTCCTGAGCAGTGTCTGTGAGAGGTATGCCCCGTATAACCCCTTTTGTGGTGTTGTCAGGGGCTGCCTCGTAGGCGTTGACTTCATGAGTGATCTCGTTGACGTGAATAGATTTCAGGCGCACGTATCTGTCGGCATTGTGCGGGTGGGGGGTGCTGATTACAATTATATTTTGCTGGACATTCAGACAGATGGAGTCTTCCTAGCTCTCCTCAAGGGGCATCTTTGTTGTGTGAAAAATGGCTGCAGTCACCGTGGGGCTGCCGACTTTGCAGATGTGAAGTCCGCCTTTGGGTCGAAGTATGATCTTTATCTCGTTTTTAGGTAGTGGAGGCACTCGTCCGGCCTTGAGAACTTGAGCTTTGACGTTCTTCTTAGGTATAGTACGGGAGCAGGATTCTTGTGTTTGGGGTGAGGCGCTCGGAGATGAGTTCTTGCCGCCCCGCCCATCGCGGCGGCGGGAACGGGCAGTATGCCAGCCCCTCTCAACGGTCAATTCTTCTCGGGTAACTTCTTCGCCCTCTACTTCAACTTCCATCCTCCGTAGGGTGAGCGGGCAACTGGTCCGTCGATGAGAAACGCGCGAAAGCGCGCTGCACACCGGCATGCCATAGCCGGTGCACCTGACACCTGGTAGGCCCTGCTCTTGGTGTCCGCGCGTAGGCTTAGCGCGGTGATGGCATGATCGAGGCACAAAATCACTTATATTTCGGCGAGAAGTGACCAACCTGAAAATTAGGTGTCCTCGGGATCCTGATGCCTTCAGGGTGCGGGTGATTATAAGATTCAGGTCGTTAGTCGCGAGAATTCGATGCGAAATCATTTGTGGAAGTCGGAGCCATTGTGAACACGTCGGCACACTCGGCGATCGCAGCGGCACCCCCCACTCGGCGATCAAGAAAGTTTCTTTGAGAGATTATCCCCATGCATCAACTACACTACCTTCTTACTTACCCAGTGATGCTACCAAGGACTTCTGATTTGGAGCAATTTTTGGAGCAGCAAAATTTCCATTTTGGAGCAATTTAAAGCAGCAAAAATTTCCATCTTGGAGCACTTTGGATCAGATAATTTTGCATCAGGGAACACTCTGGAGCAGCTAATTTTACATCTTGGGGTGCACTAGACAAGCAAAATGAATTAACATTCAAGCACCTGAATTATTATTATGGGGCTCTTATGAAGTGACTTAGAATAGAAAATTGAGCGAGTTGGTATTGATTCATACTTAGGACTGTGCAGCGCTCACAAAAAGGGACAAGGCACAGAATAAGTACACAGGACAAGCACTGCCTCTCAACTGAATTTTTATTCCGGAAAACACAAAAAAGTAAACAAGAAGAACAAAATAATAAACAAGTCACGTGACTTGCGCTCCAGACGCAAAACGAAAAGAATATTCATGGCTGTTACCCCTTAACATAGCATGCGCACGACGACTTTTAAGTCACATTGCCGCACGTGCTGACCAAAAACTTGTATTCCTTATCCCAAAGCTTTATCGATGGCTGGCTAACACATCTTTCGTAGCTTCTTCTAACATGGAAGGCCTCGATAATTTCTCGGGCAAGCTGCTTTTTGTGCCTGGAAAGAACCATGGTATCAGTAAAGTGCGGGGTACACCCGCACTCCCAACAATGATCTGCTAAATGAGAAAGCGTGTCTTGCGTTAATGAACGCTTGTGTTCTCCCAAACGAACATTCAGGCACCTTCCATTCTGTCCTACATAAGATCTACCGCACAATCTACCGCACGATATACCGCATGCCCACCCACTGCTCGACTGGCCTTCGGCCCCCTTCAGCCTTCAGCAGGCCACGCCCGACAGTTGTGCAGTGTTATGTGCTCGGAATGGTGGAGGAATGCAAGATTCTACCAGGACCAACTACACATCATTTGTGGGGAGCACGAGACCAAGGGCCCCACTCATCGGAGACAGCAGCGTATGTGACTGGTGCCGCATCGCTCACCAAACTATGAATTTCTGTGGTTATCAACGAGACCTCGCCCACTACCCAAGAAAACCAGCATCACTGAGAAGGGAAAGGTACTGGCACTGGCGATATCACGGTACCGAAAACCTGCACGAACATTCTGCAAAAAAGCCCCAAGTTCGCCCCGGAGCCGCGACTTTCTCCGGTGGACAAAGTGCTGCACTCGCGAGACGTTTCAGCAAGAGTGCCAGAGGACCTGCGACCTCGCTGCGTGATCGAGTGTGTGGAAGTCGTAAAGCGAACTCATGGCAAGGAACGTAAGTCAGTGAATCTGTCTTCGGTCGTCAAATTTCTTGTGAATGAAGGTCACAGACTAACAACGGCAGATAAAGAAGGTTTCTTTGTGATTCTACCAGAGGCTCTGTATAAACGCAAAGCGGAACAAGCCATGGAAAAGAATTTTGTGCAGTCAACTGAAAAACTGTCAAAAATGAAGAAAAGTGCTTTGGCACTGTTAACCGGCTTAAAGTTAGAAAAGTTGACCGCAGGAGTAAAGAAGGCGGGCAAAGGTTTCCTGGAAGTATTCTTTTCAGCGAAAACCCACAAGCCAGACATTCCTTAAAGGGCAATCGTCACTGAAAAGGCTACGTGGCAACATGTCGTGTCAGGCTACCTGCAGGCGCAGCTAGCCTCCTTGCACATCGAAGACCCCTTTCGGGTAGCCAATTCCTTAAAATTGGCAAACTTTTTGAGAGAAAACAACCCAGGGAATTGCCAGGCCATTAATGTCGATGTTGAAGACCTCTTCTGCTCACTCCCACACGATGAACTTCTGAAGACTGTCAAAATGTGCATTTGTGACTTCAATGATGAGTATGCTTTTTATGAGAGATGTAAAATTTCAGTAGAGGCCTTTCTTGAACTCCTGTCAGTTTACCTTCGGTCTACCTTTGTACAACATGAAGGCAACCTGTACATACAGAAAAAGGCGTCTGTATAGGGTCTAGGGTGGCCCCAGTACTCAGTGAAATGTTTTTGAGCAGGGTAGATAGGTGGTTGGCTGAGCGCTTAGATGGTATGGTAGATCATGAGTACCGGTATGTTGATGATTTTTTGGTCTTCTTCAATAGCCCAAATTACACGAGAAGCAGCATAGACATTCTCAAAGTCTTTAAGGAATGTGGGCTTGGGCTTAAATTTACGGTTGAATGGATGAAAGAAGAGTCTATTCAGTTCCTAGACCTGAAAGTGAAATTTTTGCCCACTCATGTTTGTTGGCGATACTTCCCAAGAACCATGAAACCGTTGCTTGATTTCAGCTCTAGCCATCCCAAGCTTATCAAACAGGGGATAGCCATTTCGTGCATCCGCTCTGCCCTAGAAAGAATGTGCTGTTACGTTGTTAAGTCTCTCACAACAAGCAGGTTCTTAATCGATGGGTGTCCGAGACGTCGCCACAGACACCCACGTAAGGACGAGGCCGTTTGCACACAACATTTAATACACACACGGAAAACGAGCACAGATCACACTGACAGAAGCCCAAAATAACAATATACAACTAAACCCAGAAATAAGTCCTAAACTATCAGTTCCTACGGTTATCGGAGCGACGAGGTACGTGCGTTGGTCTCACCAAGGTCCGTAGTGGTAGACCCGTTTCGGAGAAGAGCGCGTTGACCACTGGTAGAAACAGCCTGCCCAGGCTGCTAGTCCAAGAGGAGGCACCGACACCGTAGCCGCGTCCTGGCCGGACACCCACGCCAGAGCTCGCGCCCGAAGCCGGACAGCTCAGCGTGTCCACAGGCACAGGACGTCTCGCAGCAGGAACTTGTCAGAGACGCGCCGCCATGGACTGCTCGTACGTGGCAGGTCCCTCCGGGCTCCGCTGGTAACCTAGGCTCGGGTCCGGAACCCGACAGCCCAGAGCATCGCCCATCTTCGTTGCTTCGCTCGTGTCTCTCACCACCAACGCTTCACCCTTTCTTCCTCACGCATCCCGTGGTCTTCTCCAATTGGTCCTTGCTTTCCTTTGTTATTTTACTTTCCCAGTGCTCGAGCAACTTTCTTCGTCTTTATCTTCTCCTTGATCTTGCCATGGCGCGCACTTTGAACACCCGCGCACGTCACTCATCACAAAAGCCCCCCTTTCATCAAGTTGAACCTGTTGAAACTGATCAAGTTGAAACTGCTGAACCTGTGCGCGGTATGTCATTCCCTACACTGCACATGTGCACTGCAGTGTTTAGTATACAGTTCTAATTAACACTCTTCATAATATTTTCATTCAACATAAATGTCCCTATTCTAAACATTATAAACCAACACTGCACTAAACAGTCCATCAAAACCCGACCTCTTGACTCACAAGCTATATACTCACGAAGTCCGCGCCAGTATTCTCCAACCCTTTTATACCTAACGTAAACATTAAACGAACACACTCGTTCCATGCTAAATGAGTATTCATGCGAACATGCTAAATGAGTATCCTTGCTTCCTACCACATACTGTACTAACAACACACTCATTCACCATAGTATTTCCACTCAAGATAAATGTCAATTTAAAATCAACAGTTTTCTAAACAATTATAAAGCTACACGAAATACTCAAATTAACACATCACATACAAATACACAACAAGCAGAATATGTACAGGAAATATAAATCCGTTGCCGATAGTCAAAATCCCGAAAAGACACCAGTTATTCACTTCGACGCTTAAGTGATTGCGTCCCAGACGAGACGAATGGCATTGGCCTTTGATCTGCCGCAAAACACCGTAGACGCTTGGCAGCGCTTGCGCCCAGACATCTGTCTGGAAATCCCGATGACAGTCTGACACCCTGCCAACCTGATTGCCCAAAACCACGAAACATCACAATCAAAGTGGACGCGTTGATTCCACGCACCCAGAGCGAGGAGCGCTCGACCCACTGTTTTAGGCATGTCGACGCCTAGTCTGGACCGACCAGCTGGCTGAGGTTCCAAACTTTCTAAGACACTGCCTTCTCCCTTCCCAGGGTGCCACAGCTGAAACTTCGATTTCTTCACTGCTCGAAGAGCACTGCTCTGGGACTCTAATACTACCCTCAACATCAACGTCTAATTTGGTGGTAGTTCCTTCGCCCTTTTCCACATTTCCAGTTAGGTCACCACATGAGGCTGTGTCATCGTATATTGATGACACTACTTGAGAGCTTATTCGGTCAGCTTTGACCTGTGCTTCCGCACTCTTCCAGCTCACTCGGATAAGCTCTGTTATCACTAACCAGACAAGTTGGCCTCGTTTTCTCAAAATGTTCGTCATTCCCATGGAGCACAACCACCTCTGAAACAGAGGCGGCCACATCTTGCAGCCGACTTAAATAATCTGTTGCTACCACATTAGAGTTTGTTCCACGGCATTCGCCGTAATCACCCCGGAGGACCTCTAGTGTTCCTTCATTGGAACTACTCTGAAATTCCTTAGCCTCTTGAAGGTCCGTGATTTGCCTGCCAGAGGTTGTAAAACACAACTCATCCTTCACTGAACTTTTTTCTGTGCTCCTAAAGCTATACACTGCTTCATGGAGCTCTACCTGAATATTCCTAGCTGCCTGGATACCCACTTCTGTGCCATCCTCTAGCTGAGCCCTTGACTCTAAAGAAAAGTTATGGCGAGGTTCCAGGACAACTGCACCGAAAGAGCGTAACTCACGCATACAGACACCGTTTTGAGAGCACACCTAAAACTCCTCTTCCGTGGAGCTAACCACCGACACATCGTGTGTCTCTCTTCCTACCTGCGTCTTCGAAGTCTCTGCGAGCTGTAGCTTTAGCCGAAGCGTTTTCTGCTCTAATTCTTCACGTTCTAACTGCTCGATCAGAGCTCTCCTTCGTTCTTCACGTTCTGCGGCCCTCTCCTCACGTGCTCGAGCTTCTCCCTCCTCAAACCACGCTCTCAATTCCGCGCCTTCAAACCCCATGCGCATTGCCAACACCGTTAAATCTGCCATGCTCATCTTTCCTGACTAGTCGTCAGCCTCAGTCAAATCATACAAATGGCCTCGTCCTGTCGCTGCAGACGCCATTTGTTACGTTGTTAAGTCTCTCACAACGAGCAGGTTCTTAATCGATGGGTGTTCGAGACGTCGCCACAGACACCCACGAAAGGACGAGGCCGTTTGCACACAACATTTAATACACACACCAAAAACGAGCACAGATCACACTGACAGAAGCCCAAAATAACAATACACAACTAAACCCAGAAATAAGTCCTAAACTATCAGTTCCTACGGTTATCGGAGCGACGAGGTACGAGCGTTGGTCTCACCAAGGTCCGTAGTGGTAGACCGGTTTCGGAGAAGAGCGCGTTGACCACTGGTAGAAACAGCCTTCCCAGGCTGCTAGTCCAAGAGGAGGCACCGACGCCGTAGCCGCGTCCTGGCCGGACACCCACGCCAGAGCTTGCGCCCGAAGCCCGACAGCTCAGCGTGTCCACAGGCACAGGACGTCTCGCAGCAGGAACTCGTCAGATACGCACCGCCATGGACTGCTCGTACGTGGCAGGTCCCTGCGGGCTCCGCTGGTCACCTAGGCTCGGGTCCGGAACCCGACAGCCCAGAGCATCGCCCATCTTCTTCGCTGCTTCGCTCGTGTCTCTCTCGCCACCAACGCTTCGCCCTCTCTTCCTCGCGCATCCCGTGGCCTTCTCCGATTGGTCCTTTCTTTCCTTCGTTATTTTACTTTCCCAGCACTCGAGCAACTTTCTTCGTCCTTATCTTCTCCTTGATCTTGCCATGGCGCGCACGTCACTCATCACGTGTGCGTACACTGTCTCCGCCATAGCTTCGACGAACAAGTGGCTAGATTAAGAAGAGCAGGATTCCCGGACGTCGCAATTGCAAAGGCGTGCGAAAAATTGATGAAGGCCAAGAAATCAGTGCAGCAAGAGACTGCACAAACTGAAAGCAGCCGGAAGCAAAAAAGATGCGCTTTTTTACCCTACGCGCACAAGCTGTCACATGGCCTAAAAAGCGTCGCTAAGGGTGGACATCGTGTTTTCCTCCCCAAACAAGTTGTCCAGCATGTGCGCCCACGAGAACAAGTGCGCATGGCCGAGTGGGTCGTAAGAAACGAACAGCGAATGTGGTACTAAACACGCGTCCAAGTTTGTTGACTGCGAGGTGGGAATCGTGTATCAGATCCCGTTGTCGTGCGGTAGATCTTATATAGGACAGAGTGGAAGGTTCTTGAATGTTCGTTTGGGAGAACACAAGCGTTCATTAACGCAAGACACACTTTCTCATTTAGCAGATCATTGTCGGGAGTGGGGGTGTACCCTGCACTTTACTGATACCATGGTTCTTTCCAGGCACAAAAAGCAGCTTGCCCGAGAAATTATCGAGGCCTTCCATGTTAGAAGAAGCTACGAAAGATGCGTTAGCCAGCCATCGATAAAGCTTTGGGATAAGGAATACAAGTTTTTGGTCAGCACATGCGGCAATGTGACTTAAAAGTCGTCGTGCGCATGCTATGCTAAGGGGTAACAGCCATGAATATTCTTTTCGTTTTGCGTCTGGAGCGCAAGTCACGTGACTTGTTTATTTTTTTCTTCTTAATATTTTTTTTTCCTTGTTTACTTTTTTGTGTTTTCCGGAATAAAAATTCAGTTGAGAGTCAGCGCTTGTCCTGTGTGTGTCTTCTGTCCCTTGTCCCTTATTGTGAGCGCTGCACAGTCCTAAGTATGCTCTTATGAAGCACAAGAAATATTTAGATTCATTGCAAATCTCGTGGAAAAAATCATCTCAGGAGAACTTCATATTTCACTCGATAATGCAAAAATAAGGGCTCATGCAGTTCAGTGTTCTGGATTAACCTCTTCAGTGATTATTTTCGACACTAGCAAATAAACAGAATACCGGATCAATAAAATTCTACTTTATGAAATCAGACTCTAAATACGTCTGTGGTTATCAGCAGACTTGGTATCAGCAGACTTTATGTCGCTCCGACAGAGGTACAAGTGTGCTCCATGCTCTACTGTGTGGGACCACAAGCCAGGGTTGTCCTTGTGTCGACGATACTACGCGAGGCAGATATGAGGGATGTCGCCGGTGTGAAGGAGGCGTTCACCGACCACTTCGTGCACCCGCCGAACGAGCTGTACAAGTCGGCACACTTCCGTCGCCGTACGCACCAACCAGGTGAAACGGCCGATGCATTTTTTACAGTGCTCCAGAAAATGGTCAAGTCCTGCAACATTCCGCCGGCCGACGTCGAAGAGCGGCTCGTTCGAGACCGTTTTTTCGTGGGCTTGCTCGACCGCAAACTCTCAAACAAGCTCTGTCGGAACCCGAAAATGATGTTGCACGAAGCGTTGATGTACGTTCGTCAGCATGAAGACGCAGATAACGAGCGCAGAGCTCGTGACTCAGCACAGGCATCTTCATTCGCCATCGACGCCACTCGCCTTCACAAGGGAAAGCAAGCACCAGCTGATGAGACACCACAACAGCTGTGCCCATTCTGTAGACGAGCGCCACACCCTCAGGCCGACTGTCCCGCTCGCAGTGCGTCGTGCAACTTTTGTCGTAAGAGTGGCCATTTCGAGAATGTGTGCCACAAAAAGAAGTGCGTAAATGGGAAGCACACACGGAAGCCTTCGGCCAGCTCCATCGAGTTGCATGCAGTTGCGAGGGTGCGCCCGAACGCGAACTTCGTCGAGATACTCGTCAATGGGCGCCCATTTTCCTTCAAGGTGGACTCTGGCGCTTAAAGGGACACTAAAGAGAAACAATGAATTGGTTTAGATTGATAAAGTGTGCTCAGAGAACTCTTGTGTAGTTTATTTCAACACCACAGGTTTATTATTAGCGGAGAAAACCAAGTTCAAAGTTTCATTTTTAAATTTCGCGCCGAACTTTGTAATTCGTGACGTAAAACATTTCAAAGAGCATTTAATGTATTTTGGCGCCACTGGCTCAACGAAATTTCCACAAACTCGTTTTATCAAGTCTCTGGCCCCCTCAGAGGACAATGTACTTCGATTTAACTGATTAGGAACTACATAGGCCCAAGCAGGCGCCGTCAAAAATATGTGACGTCACGGCAAATGGTGCGGGAATTCCAAGGTGGCGTTGCCACCTGTATTTTCTTTTTGCACGTTTTCTCGCTTATTAAGCGTCTTCTCGCAGCAAGCGTGGTGTTTTTGGGATCGTGGAAGACCACTTTACTAATGCGAGAAAAATCGTTTTGCTCTTTAGTGTCCCTTTAAGTTTCAGTTGTACCCAGTACATTTTCCAGCATCCCGTCGAAGCTTCAAGACCCCAAGAGTGAGCTGAAAGGCCCCGGCAACAACATCCTGCCGGTCAGAGCCACTTATGTCGCTACTCTATCGTGGCACGGAAAGTCAACCAAATAGCTTCTCTACGTCCTAGCAACCAAGACGGTCCCGATGCTAGGCTTCCCGGCAATTCAAGCCTTGGGCGTCTGCACGTTTGTCAACTGTTGTATATTGTAATATGCTTTGTTCTGTTGTATGGCGCCAGGGGGCGCCGCCATTTGATATATATAAACACCCTCGCTACAGCCGAGGGTAATTTGGGCGTGGTGTGGAACTGTGTGTGTGTCGTTCCTTTTCGGAGCACCACAGGTGCTCAGTGCCTTTCCATCGCAAACACTACAATGGCGCAGTCGACATGCGTTTTGAAAGCCTTCCACCCTCCGCCGCTCGCCAACGGCAACCAGCAGCCATGAAGCAAATCATCGGCAACACCAGATGCAGCGATACCCTTTCGGTCCGCTTGCTTGCATCGCGCCCTCGCTCTTCGGCAGCCCTCGCTCTTAGCGCATCGCCGCTTATCGCGCCGCAGATAGCGAGCCACCGCCCCCAGGAAGGTCAGCGAAACGCCAGGTGATAACGTAACGCCACACAGCTGCGACATGGCCGACTTGATAGGAAAGCCGCCCGGGTTTTGGAACCATCCGGGAACACCAACAGTACCGTGGCTTGAAGATTTTGAAACTTATTTGCTTGCCTCTGGCGGCGTAAGTTTTTCCGCGGAACGCAAAGCCGCACTGCTGAAAACACTGCTTGGAGCCGAAGGTCAGAGGCAGGCACGGGTTGCACTCGCCGCGGCATCGGAAACGCCGCGATCAACCAAAGACGCCTACTCCTCATTGGTGCAAACGCTAACGGCCAAGTTCAGCCCTCCAGAGGCAGTAGCCACAGCCAGACTCTCGTTTCGGAACCTCACGCAAGGCGAGTCTCCACCCCAGGATTTTCTCTTCGAATTGCAAGATACAGCTAACCAGTGCGACTTCGGTGAACTGAAGGACCAGATGCTGCTCGAACAATTACTCATTGGATCGACTTCTACGCGACTACGGGAACGGTTGCTTGTCGAGGAGGCCACGCTTACGTTTGAGAAGGCCGTGAAGATCATCAACGGTGCCGACCGCGTCCAGCGTCGCCTCAAAGAATACGAGCCTGAAGCGCTTGTACAGCTAAACACAGCGCCACATCAAAGTTCGGCGCAGCGCCATCCTTTGCCGCGGGTTGTCACACCTTCTACCGAGCCTCGCCCTTGGCAACTCGCTGCACCTTGGTCGACGTGTCAGCATTACAACCGGCCACCCCAGTCTGCAACTGGCTGCCCCAACTGTGGCTATCAGCATGCTCCTACTCAGAACTGCCCCGCGCGCGGCAAGGTTTGCTACCAGTGTTCCAAGAGGGGACATTTTGTCACTGTGTGTCGCAGCAGACCCTTCGCGCGGTCACCACCAGCATGGCATCAGCAAGCCTCCAGTCCCTCCAGGCCTAGGCGTTCGGATCACGCCGAGTCTATGGCCCTGTCAGACACCCAACCGGACCTCCGCACACCGGGATTTTATGCCGATGTTGAGGTGAACGGAAAGCCTTTATCTTTATTTGTAGACAGTGGCTCATCAGTTTCCATTCTGTCTAAAGAATTGTTTACGCGTTATTTTGTCCAACCGTCAGGTTCTGATTGCAGACTGGTAGCTCCACCTAAAAAACTGAAAGATTATTCAGGGACTATCGTTCCACTTCTCGGGTGTTTTCAAGCTCTGGTAACGTTCCGAAATCGCACTACTGAGATACTGTTCTACGTTGTAAGCAATGGACGATCCCTTCTTGGTATTGATGCAACCCACAAACTTAATATGATTCTTGCAGGCGACAGCCTTCAATGCTGCGGCACCAGCACGCAGCCAATTCCAGTGAATCCCGAGTTTTCTGCGGGCGCACCGGCCTCGCCTCCCCGTGAGTTGCCACGAGTGCCATCTAACACATCGCAAAACATCACATCAGGTACGGTGGGCCACCTACCAGACAGATTCAATCATTTTGAACACTTGTTTACTCCCGGCCTTGGCCTCGTACATGGTATCACCCATCGGGTCAGGATACGTTCTGAAGTCTCACCACAACGCTTAAAGCTCAGGCGGCTGCCTCTCACATTGCACGAACCAGTCAAACAGGAAATAGAGAACTTATTACGACAAGACGTCATAGAGCGCGTCTCGGCGTCAGAATGGGTGTCTCCCATTGTTGCTGTTCGCAAACAGAACGGAGCCATTCGAATGTGTGTGGATCTGCGCGCACCTAACCAGGCCATCATTGTTGATAGCTTCCCGTTGCCTCATGCAGAAGACCTGCTGCAGTCTCTTCAGGGTGCTAAATGGTTTTCAAAGTTAGATCTCGCCTCGGCCTATCACCAGGTAACACTACATGAAGACAGTCGCGACTTGACGACCTTTGTAACGCATGAGGGCCTTTTCCGTTTTAAGCGAGTGTGTTTTGGGCTCGCTTCCACTCCTTCTGCGTTTCAACAACTCATGCACCAAATTCTGTCGGGCTGTTCTGGTGTCAAATTTTACATTGACGACATCATCGTTTTCGGTAGCACGCAAAAGGAACATGATGACAATCTGGGAAAAGTTCTCACTCGGATTGCTTCCTCAGGGTTAAAGCTAAATGACAAGTGCGTCTTTGATGTCCAAGAACTGTCATTCATCGGACACAAGATTTCCGCTCACGGCATATCCCCCCTTGAGAAGAACGTTCAGCAGGTTGAGACCTTTAGCCACCCTTCCAATCCGACCCAACTGCGCTCTTTTCTTGGGTTGACGGAATATTATTCCAAGTTTGTGCCACACATGGCCCACGTAGTGGAGCCACTTCGTCAGTTGCTGCATAAAGATGTCCCATTCAACTGGGATGTGGCTGCTGAAAATAGTTTTCAGCAGGTAAAAAAGTACCTCCGTGATGCGCCCATTTTATCACTGTTTGACCCAACTCTTCCTATTGTGGTGTCCACAGATGCCTCGGATTACAGGCTTGGTGCTGTTTTGCAACAGACCGATGGAGAAAACACTCGAACTATTCAGCTTGCTTCTCGTTCTCTTTCTCCAGCTGAACGCAGGTACTCCACTGGCGAAAAGGAAGCTTTGGCTTGTTTATGGGCTTGCGAAAAGTGGCATGTCTACCTCTGGGGAAGAAAGTTCACACTTTTGACGGACCACCAGGCACTGGCTACTCTTTTGTCTGAAAAGGGCTCTGGGAGGAAACCACTGAGAATAGGTAGGTGGACAGCTCGTCTTCTCAACTACACATTCAGCGTGCAGTACCGCAAAGGCGAGCAGAATAAGGTAGCAGATGCCCTCTCTCGCAACCCCCTTGACACTTCTGAACCCTCCTTTGCTTTTGAGGAGGAAGTAGTCGCCCAGGTTGAGGCCATGATATCCAAGCTTGAAGTACAACAGGCCACGACCTGTAACACAGCACTGAGACAAGTCATGGAATATACGATAAATAGCTGGCCCCCAAGGAAGCAACTTCCTAAAGAACTTCATCCATACTATGAGGTCAGAAGCGAACTTTCGGTGGTAGATAGCATCCTACTGAGAGGGGACCAAGTTGTCTTTCCCAGCCAACTACAGAAACAAGCGCTCGCACTCGCGCATGCAGGACACCCCGGCATAGTGAGAATGCAAGACCTGATTCGCTGCACATACTGGTGGCCAGCTTTTCACAAACATGTCGAGCAGTATGTAAGCGACTGTCAAATTTGCAACAGTGCTGACAAGTCGGCCAAAAGTCAACAGGGGCCCATAGAGCCGACCGAATACCCTCCCCGACCCTGGGTGAAGGTGGCTGTAGACATAATGGGTCCATTTCATTCAGCCCCTCAAGACTGTCGGTACGCCATAGTCATGGTAGACTACTACTCGAAGTGGCCCGAGGTGATGTTCACATCATGTGTAGCCAGTCAATCTGTAATAGGCTTTTTAACCTCAGTTTTTTCCAGAGAGGGACTGCCCAAGGAAATCGTCACTGATAATGGCCCCCAGTTCAACTCTGTGGAATTCGAAACGTATCTCACTACCGAGGGAATCAAGCACATCAGATCTTCACTTTATTTCCCTCAATCTAACGGGCAGGTTGAGCGGTTTAACCGCGTTCTCAAGTCATTCATTCAGTGTGCCCTTCAGGAACAAAGGCCTCTAAAAAGGACTGTTCTCGACTACGTCGCAATATATCGAACCATTCCGCACACTGCAACTAAGTTGTCTCCGTTTTACTTGCTGCGTGGTCGCCAACCGCGAACGCGTTTGCATATTGTAGGTTTCTCCGCGCACAGTTTTCATGAGAACCCATATAACGAGTACCAGGAACTGCGTCAGCGTGTTGAATGCTATCAGCGTAAAATGCAGGAGGATGCTAATCGCAGACGTCCTGCCTACCACACTTCCTTTCAACCTGGTGACCAAGTACGGGTGCATCAGAAAGGACAAGGAAAAGCGTCCTCCCAGTATTCACGCCCTAGGGTAATTTATTCCAAGGTAGCCCGTAACACTTATCGTCTGAATGACAGCACTACCTGGCATGCATCAAAGCTCTCCAAGAGCACACTGAAAGAGCCCCCAACACAGTCACCACAACGGTACGATTATCTGATACCGATACCCCAAACAGACAGTGTGCCACCTTCGTTGCCACCTCCTGTGCCACCCACTGTGTCACCGCCTGTAAGTCTGCAGGTACCTCGAGACACCCAAGATGCGCAGCTTCGGCAAGACGTGGAGTCATCAGAGTCCCGCCAACGATCGTCGTCCCTCACGTCACGACATCAACCACTACACCGATCGGCACGGCCTCAGCGAGAGCGCCGGCGTCCACAGTACCTGGAAGACTACATAGCGTAATTCTTTTGTGAAGGGGAGGAGAAATGTTGTATATTGTAATATGCTTTGTTCTGTTGTATGGCGCTAGGGGGCGCCACCATTTGATATATATAAACACCCTCGCTACAGCCGAGGGTAAGTTGGGCGTGGTGTGGAACTGTGTGTGTGTCGTTCCTTTTCGGAGCACCACAGGTGCTCGGTGCCTTTCCATCGCAAACACTACATCAACGAAGTTGCGAGGACTTCACAGCACACGGCCAACTTTTGTCTCGATCCCAGTCTCTTCCGAGGACTTGGGACGCTCCCCAAAGCCTACACTATCAGGCTGCAACCCAATGCTACGCCTTTCTCGCTGAGCGTACCCCGGCACATTCCACTCCCTCTCCGCAACGTCGTCAAGACTGAGCTAGACAAGCTAGAAGCAGAGGGCGTGATTCGTCGAGTGGACACACGCACTGATTGGTGTGTGGGCTGCTTGTCGACGCCAAGGTCTCGGGCGGATATTAGCTGTGCATGGACTTTACTCGCCTCAATAAGGTGATTCTTCAAGAGCGTCACGTACTCCCTCCAGTGGAACAATGCCCCTGATTGCTTGGAGAGGCTACGGTTTTTTCCAAGTTAGGCGCCATGTCAAGCTTCCGCCAGGTTAAGCTGTTCCCCAAGTCCCAAGGATTGACCACAATCGACCAGCTCCACCGAGTTGCGGAGGAGCGCCCGAACGCGAAGTTCGTCGAGATACTCGTCGATGGGCACCCACTAAGGCTGGCAATAAGGCTGGCTACGAAAAGTGAGTTAGAAAAAATCGTCTAAGATTATAACACGCCGCCAACTTCCACAATTATGGCATCTTATCACAGTGCTGCATCTTTTAACAACTTGGTCGCGAAGAATAGCTGTTTTCGTGAAAAAGGGCTTAAACTGTTCCATGTTAATGCGCAAAGTTTAAGTTGACATGGAGACACACTTATCGCAACTAAATTGTTGCTTTGATTTCCTAGCTTTTTCAGAGACATGGTACGTGGCTGTGCATGACGTCGTACATTTCTCGGGTTACAAGCACATTTCAGTTTATCGTTCCAGAAAGCGAGGCGGTGGCGTTTCTCTGTATGCTCGCGAATGCCATGGTTGCGAAATCTTGCCTGAATTTACGTGTGTGAGCAATGATTTTGAATGTGTTGCTGTAGTTTCTCGAAACATTCTGATTGTTGCTGTGTACCACCCACCGCAAGGTGCGCTAACAGGACTACTTCATTATATGGACTCAGTGCTTGAACTTGCTAACATGAAGAAATTCCATTCGATTATTGTTGGGGACTTCAATGTTGACTTACTTTCAAAAAATAATGAAAGTATTTAGCTTATTGAAACTATGTTAGCAAATAGTTGTGAAAACCTTTAGAACTTCCTACACGGATAACTCCAAATTCAAAAACATTGATTGATTTATGTTTTACTTCTTTCACAAAAAATGAAACATGTTCTGGAGTGCTAAGCTCTGGCATAAGTGATCATTTGCCGATATTTGCTGCGTTACCATTCTGTATGCGCATTGACAGAAATCACAACTTCAAGCGCGTCATAAATAGTTGAAGTACATTATACAGCTATTTTTAACGTTACTTTCCAATGCAAATTGGTCTGATGTTTATGCTGAAGGAAATCCCTCAGCATCGTATGATCTATTTGTGTCCAAAAAGAAAGAAATACACAATGTAGCATTTCCTTTCTCCCCTGTGGTCTGGCATAAAAGAGCTAGAAAAGAGTGGGTAAATCATGAACTATATAAATGCATTCAACACAAAGATAAATTATTCAGTCACTTCTTAAAGAACAGAGACCCACAAATACTTAAAGAATTAAAACAAGTCCGGAGCAAACTCAACAGTGATCTGAAGAAAGCAATATCTGAATACTACACGCGTAAATTTGAAACTTCCATGAGTGATGGTCGTAGAATGTGGAACATATACCGCGAGCTAATAGGTTCCTTTCACAAAATGTGCCATCAGAGATTGTTGTAAATGATGTTCTGTGGTAATGATGCAGCTGATCTCTTTAATAATCATTTTATCAATGGTGGTGCTCCAACCTCTATATCTGGTTTTTCCCAAAATCGAAATTATGAAAGTTGCATCAGTAATCGTGTCAGTGAGACAATATTTCTTACGCCTACATCTGAAAGCAAGATTTTTTCCGTTATTAACTCCTTGAGTAACAAGTCAGCCACTGGAGAGGATGGCATCAACAACCTATTAAAGCAGTTGCTCATATAATATGCGGTCCATTGGAACATATTTGCAACAGTATACTTTCCACAGAAATTTTTCCTGAAAAAATGAAGCTAGCTCGTGTTGCAGTAATCTTTAAAGGGGTACTGACACAAAATTTCGCGGCCGAGATAGCCTGCTGGATCGATTCCCGTGTACGTGCGTGTACCATCTGCAAAATATCGACAGTGAATAAAGCTTGGAAGGTATTTTATATGAATTTTGAAGTTCGCGAGCGCGATCCAGCATTATAGGCCGCACCTAGTGCATTGAACCCTCGGAGGTGACCCGACGTGACCCCCCTACTTCCCCTACGTAACCGTTGCAGCAGGTACAAGTTATGATGACGTCGTAGCTGCCATTTCTGTTTTGACGCGTTTCCCGACGAATCACTCCTCGCCAGCGGGTCAAACCTGAAGTGATTCGCCACGTCGAAAATTCCTTCCATCCCCGCCGCAAGAAAATCGTCGCCATCAGACGACAATGAGCCCGACGACGGCAGACCGCGCGAAAATGCGTCACTGTTCTGTGTGCTCACGTGACCGAGCATTTCACTCGCTAGATGGTGATAGTTGCACCCGGCGGCTTGTCGTTTTTGGAGCTCTGTCAAACCGAAACTGAGGCTGTGTCGTGAGGAGCTTGTAATTAATTATCTGTCGCGCGCTGCAGCAAACGATGTGCCGTGTTATGACTAACAGGCCCCCAGCAACACATTGCAGCAAAAAAACGCAGGGCGAAAATCTTTGTGTCAGGACTCCTTTAAGGGTGGGAATCACGACAACTGAAACAACTACAGACCGATTTCGGTACTGCCATTATTTTCAAAAGTAGCTGGGCATATTATATATGAGCGCCTTAATAGCTTTCTACTGGATAAGCGTATTATTTCCGATAAACAATATGGCTTTCAAAAAAATAAGTCAGCCGAAATGGCATTATTAAGAATCAGAGATACAATTATAAGTAATATTGAAGAAAAAAAAAGCTTGCCATTGGTATATTTTTAGACTTTTGAAAGGCCTTCGATTCTATAAAACATGAAATATTGCTTAACAAGCTCCACGTATATGGCATTCGCGGCGCAGCCTTAAACTTATGCATAGTTACCTTGATTCTCGATCGCAGTATACTTCCCTGCAGGACTACAGTTCAGAAAAAAGCTCGATTAAATATGGGGTACCACAGGGTTCAATTTTAGGGCCATTATTGTTTATCGTGAATATAAATGATATAGTAAACATTCCACTCACAGATAAAGGATCATGTATGCGGATGACACTAATGTGTTTTTTTCTGGTGCTGACCTTCAGGAACTAGAAGTTACTGCAAATTCTTGGTTAAAAGAGCTTCACCACTGGCTATATCTAAATCAGCTTAACCTAAACGCAAAGAAAACGAAGTTTATGGTTTTTTGTTCTAGGAATAAGGAAATAAGGTACAATGTAAAACTTTTTATTGTGGATCACAACTAGACCATGTGACAAGCCATTCTTTTCTAGGTGTTATATTTCATAAAAATTTAAGCTGGTCAGAGCACATAAATAAGGTCCGCACCAAGGTTGCATGCTCTGTTGGTTTACTACGACGAATCCAATGCTATGTGCCTGTCAAGCTCGTCAGACACCTGTACTTTTCACTTGTACATTCGCATGTTAGCTATGGCTTAGTATGGGGGAACGGAACCAAAACCGATTTAGAAAAACTGGCTGTACTTCAACGTCGAGCTGTTTGTTTGCTTAACTCTTCAAATGAATACATAGGGTCTTCTAAATTAATTATGCGCTACAATATCCTTAACATTAGAAACTATTACTGAGCGAAAATTTGCAATTCGGCTGTTTAACACTTTCGTGACCGTGCAAAAATCAGTTGTTTTTGGGTGGTCCAGGAAATATTTTTTTTCCTGAAACAGAAAGTGATTGATGCTAAAGTTTAGGGTGCCAAATGATTGAAGAAGAATGGGTCTTTCTAACAGTATTAACTCCGAACAACATATTTATTTTGAATATTATAAAAAAATTATTAAAACAAAAAATGCATCAAAAGAAAAAAAATTCATAGAAACATCAATGCTACTCTGCCCAGAGTAAACATAAAAAAAATTGAAATATACGTTTTGAACGCAATGCCCTTATGAATAATAGTTCAAATATAGGCTCTCTAGCCCCGCCACGGTGGTCTAGTGGTTATGGCGCTCGGCTGCTGACCCGAAGGTCGCGGGATCGAATCCCGGCCGCGGCGGCTGCATTTTCGATGGAGGCGAAAATGTTTGAGGCCCGTGTGCTTAGATTTAGGTGCACGTTAAAGATCCCCAGGTGGTCGAAATTTCCGGAGCCCTCCAATACGGCGTCTCTCATAATCATATCGTGGTTTTGGGACGTTAAACCCCAGATATTATTATTATATTATAGGCTCTCTAAGTACAAAAGTTCTTTACATACATACAAAAATATAGGCACTAGTGCCTATAATGCTACCGCATGAAGCAGTTTCTCGACGCGATGAAACAAAGGTTGTCTCACTGTGCATTGGCTGTTCGAAAATATGCATCCACGCATACTTATTTGCGTGGTTGCATATCTCTCTGATGACTTCTCCGGTGAAAAACAATACGAGGAAGCCGCCGCGTGGCACTCTGGAGCACTAGATCAAGGTCCACTCCGCGCCGTCTTCGCGGAGAGAACTCCGCTCTTTCTGCAGCTGGCACCAAATACTCCCGCCCGAACGAAGTTGACACTTTGCAGATAAGATCTGTGACCTTTAGTATTCACCCGATACGTTTACAGTTATGTGATTGACTGAAGCTGTTTTGGAGGAGCAAAAAGTACGTTTTGGAGCAGAAAAAAGGGCTTTTGGAGCAGCCAAAAACACATTTTGGAGCAGGGAAAACAGCTTTTGGAGCAGCTAAAAGATCACTGCCAAGCAGAAAAATGGACCGTATGAAGCAAAACAGTCAAATAAGGAGGAGCTCTTTTGAAATAAAAAGTTCTGTCCAATAATGGGTGTTTGCATAACACCACTGGATCACCGAACAGTCCCATAAGCGTAAACATTGACGTTGTGGTCTTATAATGGCTTAGAGTGGCCAAACAACGCAGGTAGGGTTTCCCAACTACAGCAGAATCTCGGTGATACGACTTTCTGATACGTATCTGATGGTGATATGCAGGGGCGTAGCCAGGGGGGGGGGGGTTGAAACCCCCCCCCCGAAATTTTTCAAGTTTTGCTTGCGTATATATACACGTGCACATACAAACGCACGCACGAACATACGTTCCGCGCATGCGTTGTTGGTTTTCTGGTGTTTGATTTTTCTTTCAATAAACTTCAGTTGTTAGACAGCGCTCGTCTTGTGTCCTCTTCTTTGTGCTCCGTCCAGTTCGCGCTGAAAAGTTTTCAAGAGTGCTTTCTCTCTCCCCCTCTCGTTTTCTGCTCGCGCTATGCGTGCGCTCTTCAAGGCACTCGTGCAGGCGTTCTCCTCTCACGCTGTGCTGAGCAGCAGTGCGCGTACTCTTGCTTGCGGTGCTCACGTGAGTGTGCTTGCGCCCTAATCTCACGCTGCGCTCGCTCTAGCGTTGTATTGAACTGTGGGTCATGGTCACGCGGGGTCGGTGGAGATGGTGTAGAGCACGTTTGTTAGCGAAACATGTGCCAACAAAGGCTAGACATTTTCCACTTAAAGCACTATGCTGTTGATTCCACGTTTGGGCAACACCACCTAGATTAGTGGTTCGGGCCCCTGTTGGGCCCGTTCTGCTGTCGGGCCGGGTAGGCGAAATTTTTTCTCGGGCTCGGGCCCGGACTGGCAGAGAAAGCCGCCCTTTTGGTCAACGGTAATACCCAGATGGCCGAGAAAATGAAAGGCTGAAAATAAATTAGTGGGCCATGCTTTTAGAATGGTGAAAAGAAATGGCACCATGATCGCGCAGAACATTTATGACGACAACTTCTGCGACCTCGGTATGAAAATAAACACCAAAAAAAAAAGTCGAATTAGTCACCCTGCTTCAAAACGTGTGTGCATATGAGAGAGGCATTTATAAACAACACAACCAGCATGGACTAATTCATGCCAACCCGAGTTTGGTATGGAAATCACCCGAAAACAGGCGTGTCCACACGAAAACGGATTTTAAGCTGGGCTTCTTGTAAACGATTTTTGGGGTGAGCTGCACAAGGACAGAGGGTGAAACACCACGACGAGAGCAAGAGAATGAAGACGATAGGAATAGGACAAGAGCTTCATTCCTTTGTTGTCATTGTTCTCCTCGCGCTGTTTCATTCTCTGCTCTAATTATGAACCGACTAGCCCTCATCAAGCTGTTGAAAATGCACAAGGGCGAAACAAGAAAGGTGCATTCGCATTTGCTAGCTTCACTGTTCCGTTTTTGCACAAGTTCTCCCCAAGGTTGAGGTGCACTGTTTTCCTGGTCCTGCGGTTTCCGAAAATAGAACAGTGCAAAGAAAAAAACATGACGGCTGTTTATATCTTTCTAATGTCATTTCAGAGCAACAAAGAGCCACATTGCTAAAATTTGTGGAAACGAAGATGCTTACACAGAAACACACAGCTGGTGTTCCAGTGTGCAATTTTCTGAAGGTATTGAATGGGCGCGACGATATAGGATGAGTTGACTAAACTTTATTGCCAGGGGCGTAGCCAGAAATTTTTTTCGGGGGAGGGGGGGGGGGTGTTCAACCATACTTTATGTATGTTTGTGCGTGATCACTGCACGGGCCATGATTCTCGACCCGGGACCCACCCGAACCCAGCCCGGTCACTCAAAAGCGAGACCCGGGCCCGGCCCGAGCCCGAGAAAAAATTTCGCCTACCCGGCCCAGCCCGGCCCGACAGCAGAACGGGCCCGACAGGGGCCCGAACCAGTAATCTAGGTGGTGTTGCCCAAACATGGAATCAACAGCATAGTGCTTCAAGTGGAAAATCTCTAGCCTTTGTTGGCGCATGTTTCGCTAACAATTATACCTTAACCTACGGTAATTTCTTGTAAAAAGGTGCTTACTGTGAAACAGTTGTGCGGATGTACTGGGTACAATGAATGTTCGTTCGTTAAAGGCATACTGTACTTATTTTTGCTGCAAATAGAATGGGTATCATCAACAGCGTTTCGAAGCATATACTGTAGCAAGGATAGTGATTTGCAGTAGTTCAACTTCGATAGGGAGCGCAATAAAAACATAGGAGACAGAGAACAGAACACTATCTTCACTTTATTTTTATTGCGCTCTCTATTGAAATTTAAACACGCTCTAACAAGAAAACCAGTCGTGCACCCTTCTGGATATGTAGCGCCTGCCTTCAGCATAGTGACACCTTGCCACAGCAAGAGAAATACAGGAAGAAAGTTAAATTTATTACCTTGCTGTAAATACACTAACCTAGAAAGAAATTATAACAAACCGCGTGCACCACGTGTACTTTAGAAGTACGTATAAGCAGCCGAACGGAAGAAAAAAACTATTTGTCATAGCATTCTTTTCATATATCACACCACTGCTACTATACACAGTCTTTAAGTTTCTTTGTGGCATATTTTATAGTTTATTTCTTCACATGTCAATGTGCAAAAAATAAAATTATCAAGAGATTTTGGCTTTAAGCACGCCACGCGCTGTTGCATAACATATCCTACCGCGCTAAAGTTTCTCGCATGGCTTGCGCTAGCAAAAGGGGCATGCATCTGACTTGCGAATGGGTGAAGACATTGGCAGTCGTCGTTCTTAACTTCCACCACTGGAGCAAAGTTAAGATGCCTTCGGCGACCTCTGCAGAATGAACATAGCTGCCCAGCTCATCTCTTCATTTCTCTCGTTCTCGAACATGGTCCCACTCTTCAACCAGAGCCGTATATTCCCTTTGGGAGAGTTCGGCGCTCTTTTGATCTCGCCGCCAGTCTGGCAACTGCTGCACTACAGTCTGGCAACAGCGCGCTTCCGCGCCGCCGACGCCATTTCGTGCCGAGGTTTCTCGTGATGCTGTACCCGTGACGTCGCTGTCGGCATTTATGCTTCCTCTGTGACCGACCTGGTGTGTCTTTGCTGCTGTTCGTGCACGTGTCGGCTGCGTGGAACATCGTGGACCTGCACGGACGTCGCAATGGGGGCTTGCAGCGCAGTAGGCTGCTCTAAAGGCTCTGTTATACTCCGACGTGCGTTCGCGTCAGCCCGCGGCGGCGGGAGATGGCGACGCTAGGTTCGTCACGTTACGTTGACGCGAAAACAGAGCACTCTATACTCCCACTTGCGCGACGCACTACGTCGCCTTGACGCATGCGCAATTGAGCGCACTCGGCGTCCCTTCTTCACGTAGAGAAACAGACGCAGTTCAGTCTGGATAACGTCGCCGGCGTGGAATGCAGCATGTCGCATCTCGCGCCGGCTGCAGCCAGGGCGCGTTGACGGACGCTGGGCGCGTCAGTCGCATCGCGCGTTGGCCTATAGAGTGCTGCACGTTTGTTATCGTAGCGTCACTGTGCCGAGCGTGCGCGTGCGTCGACGTTACGCTGGAGTATATCAGCCCCTTAACTCGCTGAAGAAAGGGTTCGCCAGAGAGGGAGCGTTGCGGGCGCACGCCAACGCGAGCTTACAGTGCCGCGGCACAAAATGGCGGACAGCGCCGCCACTAAATTTGGACGGTTGTTGGCTCCGCCCCTCCGCCGAACTCTCCGAAGGAATATACGGCTCTGTCTTCAACGTCTTCTATAAAACTTCTCTTTGAGGGCTTCTCCTAGCAGTTTTTAGGAAGTGGGTTATGCATGGTTTGCACCGTGCTCTTTTTTTCCATAATACAATGGTATGTGCCTTCCTAACGATATTGTACTGGTAGAAGGTTTTCATTGGACTATGCGGGTAGGACTGTCAGGACGTGGACGAAGAGATTTCGAACTATTTTTGGGGTTCGTTCCAGTTTGGTAATAAAAGCGTGAATAAGCTGCCCGTCGCTTACTCATTGCATGCATATGGTTCGAGGTAAAAGGACATCACCTGGCACGGAATTCATAATAGTCTTTCTTCAAGCCAGATATTTCGTCAACCAAATATACTTTGCCTCACGCCTTGTTTAATGAACCCACGCTATTCCCGCACATTCCAACGCTGTTGCAGCAGTATCATCATGCAGCTCTCGCACTATATAGCACAGGGGTCTCAAGCACGCGGCCCGCACATGACTGTATTTGACCCATTTTCTTTTATTTTGTTTAAAAGTATGTTCTTATGCTACAAAGACATAACAGGTTTCAAGCATTTTTTTTTTTTGTTAGGCACCCCATGCGGCCAGCATGTGCTGTTTCAAAACCGTGACACAAAACTCTATAATTCATAATCGGCATCCAGATTTTAGTCATTTTGGAGATAGGTATCGATATGTTGTTGGTATCTTGCCACCAAATACCCTTCAGAAATGACCCATATACAGTGGAACTTCGATTATACGACTTTCAGGGGACCGCGCAAAATCATCGTATAATCCGGGCGTCGTATAATCGAAAAACCGAGAATATAGGCAGTGACGGTCATTGTTGCCCCACAACAGCGGGCACATAATGCCTAAGAAAGTCCGCGGCACAAACCTACGCTGCTCCGAGGAACGTAGATTAAATTAATTGAAAAAATGACAACCACGCGCTTTATCGGAGGTGTGAACGAACCTTTATTTCTCACCTTTTAAAAAAATCTGTGATTTTCTTCTGAGAGTTTGCCCAGCCACGACGCATCAGCTTTCTTTTGATAGCTGCAACATCTGGCAGCAAGTCGCCGATCTCGTCGCGTGCGCAAGCAAACCGCCGAATGTGGTCGACGTAGCACAACACGTCCGCGTAAGTCGGAACGGACGCGCTAGCCTCTGCAGCGTCGTCCATCTCTTCCTCGTCGGAAGTTCCCGCAGTGTCAGGACGCACAGTTTCGATAATGTCATCCAGCAACACTTCACTGCACACTGCAACGTCGTCGTTGGCACCAACATAGTCCGCGAAAGATCCAGGCAGCTCCAGGCTGCCGAACTCTCGTTCGTCGTCAACAGGCACTGCAGCTTCACTGGTAGAACAAGCACCACTTCTATTAAAGCCGCAGTGCCTGAAGGAGTCGGTGATGGTTTCTGGCGTGACTGCGTCCCATGCACTAGCAATGTAGTGCATTGCATCAAGCACAGAAAGCTTCTTATCCAACTGCTTGCGTTCCATGCCCGCCAGCCGACGCTGCACCAGAAACTTTCGATATTTCTGTTTCATGCACTTGATGACGCCAGCGTCAAGTGGCTGCAGCTGGCTAGTGCAATTGGGGGGCAGAAATACAACTTTCACATTTCTCAAATGCGACATATCTGATGGATGGCATGGCAGATTGTCAAGCAGAAGAATCTTTCTGTTCTTAGCCCCCATTTTGGAGTCCAACTGCTGCAGATATGTAGAAAACATAGCAGCCGTCATACAGGCTTTCCGGTTGAACGTGTACTGGCACGGCAGCCTCTTCAAATTCTTGAAGCATCGCGGCTTCTCAAACTTGCCGATCACGAGGGCAGGAAGCTTTTCAGAGCAGTCTTCATTAGCGCAAAGCAATACGGTAAGACGTTCTTTGCTTCGCTTACCCCCGTGACAGCTCTCTCCTTTGAATGCCAATGTCTGTTCTGGCTGCATATTATAAAATAATCCAGTTTCGTCCGCGTTGAACACGTCGGACGGCTTGTATTCCCGTATCAATTCCGGCAGCAATGCAGTCCACTTTTCTACAGTGTCGGAGCTGACTGACGCGCTCTCTCCACAGCAGCGGCTGTACACAACTCCACTGCGTTTTTTAAAGCGATCCAACCAGCCATTGGATGCTTTAAAGTCGCCAATGCCGCAGCGCAATGCAACTGTCTCAGCCTTCTCCTTCAAAATCGCGCCATCCACGGCAATTCCTGAACTGCGGGCCTGACGCAACCACTCAACGAGGGCCTTCTCCATGGCAGCATATTTGCCATCATTCGCGGCCTTCCTGTTCAGGCCGATCTTTGCCGCATTTAGTAGGATGCTGTCCTTCTTCGTGAGGATCGTTTTCAGCGACAACTCGGGAATGTTCAGGTCGCGAGCAATGCTGGCCTTTGTTGCTCCGTTCCGCTTCTCCGCCTCCTCGATTATGCGAAGCTTTTCTCTGAGCGTCAGCGGTTTTCGGTTCCGCGACATTGCGAGACGCAGCACTCGCAACCAAGAATTCGAAAGCTTTCTCGCACACCAATGTCCGAACACAGAAAATTTTGCACGTGGACACAGCAGCTGCGGCGCAGCACAACCAACCGATGAGGCAAACATGTGAAGGAATGGCTGAATGGCAGCACGGCAGGAGGCCTATTCGATTTGCAAGCTTCGACCAATCGCGAGCGGCTAAAACGCCCCAGCCCTCTGGTAGCTAGACAGCGGCGAGTTCCGGTTCCCGCGGCTGTCGCAAACGTTGGCTCAACAATCGCCATTCAACACGTCCAGTATAACGACACCAGGGACTCCGGAACCGGGGGGGCAGTGGGGGCCATCGCCCCCACAGGTTCAAAACCAGTGGGGGCATGCCCCCACACTCAAAGCTGCTCCTCCCCCCTCTCGCCTTTTTTTCTCCTGGTACCAACCCTGTGGCTAGAGACCCCTTTTGACTAGCTAGTGTGCTCTCTTCCTTCAACAAACGAAACAAAATCTTCTGGAAGCCTGTGAATCTGACACTCTATTTGTCGGTGATTTTTCTACGTAAAAAGCACTGCCTGTTTTCGTCTGGTTCAACGTATCTTCTGTCCTGAAGTGGTTCTCGAGGAGGTAAAGGCCGGTACTCTATTCTGCAGCTCTTGCAGGAGCACGTCTAAGCGCCACGACTCTAGGAATATGCCTCTCGTTCTCTCCGTTTTTCCTTGCTCCTAGCCAAGCCTATTAAAAGCAATCAATGATAAGAGGTCTATGTAAACCCACGTGAGCACGATTTTAACCATGAACCTATCCAGAAACCTTTTTCTGGGGGCTCTTACCTCCCTTTATCGCCGTTCTTTCGCGTGTTTGTATGCGCGCGCGTACAATACACATACAAAATGCAATAATTTTGGGGCAGTGGTAGTGGGGGCGGGGAGGGGGGGGGGAGGTTGAATTCCTTTAAACCTCCTTCTGCCTTCGCCATTGAAGTTGTCGCTTGAAATGTTAGTTTTCTTCCTGTTCGGCCCATACCACCTTCGCTCCTCCACACATAATGACCGCAGGGAAAATCAGATAGGCAAAAGCGCGGCCCACGGTCTTGTCGCTGAAGGGTGTGATTGACCACATCGGACCCAAGCCGTGAGCACCACCGCCGCCATCAACCCCTGCAGCGTTCCGGCCATGGAGTGCGCCGCCCCTGACCGGAGTGCAAAAGCAGCCACGCGAGGTGAGATGAGCCTTTATCATTCCCTCGACGTGCGCTTGCTATTTTGTTGTTGTTTCCCCCATTAGTGCGGAACACTCCGCCTCTGAGGTGTTAACTTGATGTGCTTGCTATCTATTGTTGCAATTGGCATCTGAGGTGAATAAACACCTTCAGTTGAAAGACTTGTCTCTGTCCCCACTGGTCTGAAACCCGCCGCGGTCGCAACTCACGCGAACCGCGGGATAGGGGGTCACAGCTCTGACTGTTAGGGCTGCTGCGTAGCACTAGTAGTGAGTAACTACACTCCTCTAGTGTGCGGTGTGATCCAAACGAGGGACAGGTTCGCACGCGCGGCTTGTGTTCATGCTTGTGGCAAAAAGTAGAACCCCTATATTTGGCGCCCAACGTGGGGCCAGTGGTACGACAGAGCGAGTCAGTTTGTGTGAGTGACTGCCACTACACGAACAACCATGGCAGCAGACAGGGCTGACTTACAGCCGTTGCAATTGCTGTCATGGATGCTGCCAATAAGCAACAGTTCGAAGGTGCGGTAACAGCTACTGCACATTCGATTCCTGAGGCGAACTTTAGCCAAAGGGAGTAGAAGTAGCACAGAGCAGGGGTATGAGCGGCTGGCTAGCGCGATGGGCACCCCTCCTGCAGCGATACGACTTACTGTTCGCTGCAGAGGGAGAACGAACAGCGTGTAGCGGACGCACTTTCGCGTACGCTCGCTGTCTGTGAGAAGAGTAACATTACTACTCAAATCACCTTGCCCGACGCCGAGCCTGAGAGCGACGTAACTGCTGCGACGCTCAATGTTATCAGGAGGGGTAACATTACTACTCATTCTGATAATTTGAAACTCAGCCTGAGAGCAGAGTAACTGCTACAATGCTCGACGGCGACGGTCCGAAACGAAGGGCGGACGACCCACCTTCGTAGGACGAGAACGCTAACCACTACGACTGCGTCAGTTTAGTGGAAAGCTTGCTTAGCCGAAGGGAGTCGTCAGAGGCACAGCGGCAGGATCTCTTTTGTAAATACTTCTGTAAGTCTTTGATGGGCTCCGGGAGCCCGGCGGCGCGGCCGCGGCGCACGTTGACGCAGCTGGTATTGCTGTTAGTGCGCGGCGCTCTGAAGCAGCTAGTAACGCTGTGAGCGCGTTTCCTCCTACTTTCGGTTCCTGCCCGCTGAGAACTGACCACTCCTTGCTAAGATAAATCCCCGCGGAGAAGGATACACATGAGTCCTTCAAAGCGGTGATTTCCCGCACGTTGGCACGCACACTCGTGCATAAGCTCATCGAGGTGTTCACGTGATTCGAATATCCAAAGCAGGTTATGACGGAAAATTCGTCCTGATTCTCTGTCGAAATCTTCGTGCACTCCTGCGTAGCCTTCGGCATTAAGCGCAGGAGAACGACCACGTAATGTGCCCAGGCAAGTCTCATTGAACGTGGGAAGCGCAACATCAAGCACATGCTCGTTGAAATTGCGGGGACGCACAATTGCTCTCAGGGCTACTGTGAACACGCTCGACTGGCTTTACCCCCGCCACCCTCAATCTTTGAAGGGAGCTGCCTAATGCCGTAGAACATACTCTAGCGGAATGCAGCATGGCACTGGTTGCTTCGTCAGCACGCGCTGATTATGCAGCTGGGCTGCGCGCGAAGGTGACGAAGGCTTTGTGCAAAGCGCGACGGAACCTGAGCAGAAAACGCAGTATGACCGCTCTCATCAGGACGTCAGTAAAAAGTGGGCTACCTGGTGTTGAAGCGCAATCATGTCCTAAGCGATGCCAGTAAGAAATTCTCAGCTTCTCTGGCACCGCAGTGGATAGGACCGTACCGGGTAGGAGAGACTGTCTCTTCTCTCGTGTACAAGCTGACGGACTTGACGCTAAGACCGATCGGCTGACCGGTGCATGTCTGTGATCTCAAACCCTACTATGACAGAGAGAACGAGTGGCCCGAGGCAAACGCTTCCCCGCGCCCGCAGGCAGTGGCATCCGAAGGCACGGCTCGACGTACGAGCTCAGTGCGACGCTACAACTTGCGATCTCGGCAGAAATGACTCTGTCCGGTTCGTAGGGGCTTCATTATGCGTGATATCGGACGGGACGCTCCTCTGATATCTAGCATGCAGCCTTCGAGAGCGAGCACGCGCTTGCTTTTTCGGAGAGTAAGAGAGGGGCTAACTTATTGTTCGAGTCGCAGATCACCCATCAGCAGCATTTCAACAGCAGCCAAGCCGAAACGACCGTTTTCGCCAGCAGATGCCCTATAGCCTGGCGCTTCATCAAGCCGTCAACGCAAGCGTCCTACAGCAGAGAGCGGCGACACCAAAGCCTACAGCAGCAGCCAGAGTCAAGGAGAAAGAAAAACAGCAAAACAGCTTCCGGTCCCGAATGGCCTCGGTGCACAGAAGAATTCGCGGAACCACTGCATAGCCCGGCGAAGAGTTGCAGACCCGGCGACCGGACTACGGGGTGCACCCGCGGTACGAGCGTGGTATCCCACTGCGCAGAACGGGGGTTGCAGCCGGCCAGCCGCAAGCGTCGGGGGACTTTCGACTCCTAATGCCTTAAAAGAAAAGAGGAAGAGAGGCCGCAGGAGCAGAGCGGACCCCTGCTGAGCAACTAGTGGCGAGCCGCTGAGGACGGGTCGGCGCCTTCTTTGCTGCTTTGCGTGCCGATAGTTCCAGAGCAGCGGAGGTGCGCGGCACGGAGAAATCTTCAACAGAAAAAGAAAGAACCATTCCACCACAAGCGGACATCTAACATCGGGACGGCCACCAGAATCGAGCCCAAAGCCAGGTGCTCCCCCCCCCCCCCCTTTCAACAGCACGGGCCCGCAAGTGCGAGCCAGCGATCGACGCCAGAGGCAAGCAAAACCGTGCACGGTCCGAGCTGCCTGGTTTCCTGTCGCGCCCCCATCAGCTGTCATGCCTCCCCAGTGCCATCACTCAGCGATAACGGTGCTGTGATCTGCGTCTCCGTGCGGCTCCCTCATCGACACGGACGTCGCCGTGTTTCTGGTGGAGTCGCTAGCCCCCCTCTTAGAAAGCCCCTGGTGATGGCGGTCCTCTTTTTTTTGGCTAAAGGGTTCAATTAAGGAGGGGAGGATGTGGGGTTGCACACGCAACCCATTGTCTTCAACGCGGCGGCACCTCGGCTTCGCGCTACGTTTGTACGCGCAGTGGCGAGAGGGGTTGCGTGGGAGAGGGCATTGTGCCGCTCCCGCAGCCTTTCGCGCCCTGCTCCCTGGCCGAAGTCAAGATGCCCCGTTTTCCCTCCTTGCCCTTTTCTGGAGAGACTCCTCTCCAGACCCCGAGGAACGTGCGCGCTTCCTTGGGGGCCCCCGGGGTCTTCGGTCTTGGGCGGTGTGATTGACCACATCGGACCCAAGCCGTGAGCACCACTGCCGCCATCAACCCCTGCAGCGCTCCGGCCATGGAGTGCGAACCACCGCCCCGGACCGGAGTGCAAAAGCAGCCACGCGAGGTGAGATGAGCCTTTATCATTCCCTCGACGTGCGCTTGCTATTTTGTTGTTGTTTCCCCCAGTAGTGCGGAACACTCCGCCTCTGAGGTGTTAACTTGATGTGCTTGCTATCTATTGTTGCAATTGGCATCTGAGGTGAATAAACACCTTCAGTTGAAAGACTTGTCTCTGTCCTTACTGGTCTGAAACCCACCGCGGTCGCAACTCACGCGAACCGCGGGATAGGGGGTCACAGCTCTGACTGTTAGGGCTGCTGCGTAGCACTAGTAGCGAGTAACTACACTCCTCTAGTGCGCGGTGTGATCCAAACGAGGGACAGGTTCGCACGCGCGGCTTGTGTTCATGCTTGTGGCAAAAAGTAGAACCCCTATACACTTAAGCACGATTTTAACCATGAACTTACCCAGGGGCGTAGCCATAAACTTTTTTCTGGGGGTCTGACCTCTCTTTATCTATGTTCTTGCGTGTGTTTGTATGGGTGCGCGTATACAGACACATGCAAATTGTAATAATTTCGGGGTGGTGAGGGGTTGAACATCTCAAACCTCCTACTAGCTTTGCCACTGAACTCATCGCTTGAAATGTTCGTTTTCTTCCCGTTCGAACCATCGCACCTTGATTCTTCCGCACATAATGACTGCAGGGAAAATCGGAAAAGGCAATCGCGGCCCACAGTTTTGTTGCTGAAAGGTTGCGATCTAGAAGCTCAGGCGTGTCAGCCTCCAAGAACACGGCGAGCTTTAAAGGGCAGATGCCGGGGCAAACTGACGATTTGAAAAAAAATTAAGCATAGGCTTTCCTTCTTTCTTGCATTTTTTTTCTAACCAGTAACTCGTTCACAGACTGCTTTTTTCTATCAAAGTACGTTCCCCCCTCCTCAATTTTCTCTGTGGATCGGTACCCAACGCCGTGTACCCAGATCAATGTGAGTAGGATGGGCGATGATTATATGACGTTCCTGAAGCAATTTTTGAAAAGACTTCGAGGCCTGGGGAGGGTCGCTAGGGTGGGCGTCTTCACTGGAAGGTGGAGTTGTCACTTGTGAACTCACTGTTGCTCACCAAATTAACATTTGCGTTTTTAGTTCGCAGACAAAGTCGTCTTCTCGGAAGTGCTTGCTGCAAACATGTGCGCGGGACTTCGGTTCATTGCCCTTTCTAAACTTTATGAGCCATGCGTCGTGATGTTCGTTATCCTTGAGTTAAAACCATAAATGTGAAATTACACTCGGCTCCGTTGCATGCGTGGTGCATTATTTGTGGCGCACAGCACCAGAGCACCATGCCGCCGAAAACATTGGTCACGCTTTCCAAGCTCCTGTTATTTCTAAATGTCAGTGCACATTAACTGGTTGTGAAATGAGGCTGATTGAAGTGGGAAACCTAAAAAAAAACGCGGTCGGGCCGCCGGCTTCCTGTCATCAAAGCAAGGTTCCGTGAAGCAAGATAGCATCACGTGATCCAACTTAGCACGTCACAACGAATCCAGTACCTGTGTCTCCAGTGGCGGGCCTCGTGTACAATGACACTAAAGAGATGCAGAAAGTAGAACTGTAGTGGCAAATTATCTTATTACGATCACATTCATGCCATTCTTACTGTGAACTGAGCTTTAACAAGTAAGAAAATATCGAAAAACTTAAGGATATGTACTAACGCCCCTCCATGTTTCTCGTTGTGATCACAAACGCAGTCCGGTTGGGATTTGTCGAGAGCTATTCCTCGTCATATCCTCTTCATTCGTTTTTATTTTGCTTCTGCCGGTGAGCGCGGTGGTGATAACAGCAGCCAAGGTGTAGATTTTACCGCAGTGATGTTGACGTCGTTTGTACGAGCGAGCTTCGCAGCGATTCTGCGTCGGATTTCACACACGTGTGCGGCCGCTTTCCCGCAGAGAACTATGGTGCCTCGATGGTTTTGATCACATGGTACATTTTTCCTCATTGGCACCCTCCCTCCTGCTCTTCGGATGCGTGCCGCATTCCACTGCATGGCTCCTCTCTCCACTGCATGGCGCCTCTGCTCGAGTTCTCCAAGAGGCAATTCGCCATAAATAAAAACGCAAAATGAAATACGCGTGTACACAAGCAGTATTTGGCAATTGGACGCCTCGCATGCCGTCGACGAAAACGAGGCTTCGCTTTCCGTCTGTTGGAGCCAGGCTTCGTACGCAGAAAGAGCTGCCGCCACCGCGACGGAGGATCATTGCAGACTCACTGAAATGCAATCCTGCTTCCACTGCGAGATCTTCCCTGCGATGTTCAAAGTCTGCAACCACATCCATAGCGGCAATCACGAAAGCCGCTGCCATGCAGCGGCCGTTTATTCACGTGGTGACGTATCATTGCGCCTTAACTCGCTAAGAGCAACAAGATTCGTGAAGACATTTCTTCAGCGCCGAGTCTGGGGCGAAAGAAATTGAGTAAAAGATGTTCGGCCTTTGCTTGCAAATATCACCACGAATGAGTCATCTTTTCACACCCAACTGAAACTGCACGCATTTTTCAGTACCCCTGTTCATTCCAGCTGAACTTCATATTTGCCGTTAGTGTTCGTTTTTCCCTAACTGGCTGTGCATATCACACGCCCAAGCAGGTAGAGAATGATCAAGAACATCGATCTCACTGTCGACTTCAATAAGGCGGTAAGCTACAACCAGACTTCCTTTTCTGCTTATACAGCTCTAGATTTCGCGTTTGATGTTTTGCGTAAACGTGTTATTGTCGCTACATAAGATGGTATCAGCATCATCTGGTCGATATAGCCTTTGGGTGAGGCAAAAAACAAGAAATAGGCTGTGAGCGACCTAGATCTCGGAAACCGCGTATATATATATATATATATATATATATATATATCACATACACACGATGCAACATTCAACCCACGGACGTCGCCCCCACACGTCATGCATACTTCCGGAGCCCCTGAACGACACGAAATCTAGTGAAAGTTCTCGCATATTAGAAAGCGAGCTCGAAATTATCTGCCATGTTATCTGCTCACAACGGTCACTACAAAACCACCCAAAAGAAGAGAGAGAAGAAAAAAAAAGGCGACAACGGAAGTGCGCAGTGCAATGCGACAAAACGAATGCGCTCCAGCTGGCTCCGGCCAACGTTGGCTCTGGCTAGCTATGGCCGACCACGTGTCGAAAAATTGAAGAGGCCCTGTGGTGGCAGCGTGGATACGAACTCGGTTCCTCGGTTTCCCGACTTTTTTTCGCCCGGCCGCAGTGTGCTTGCGTGCCAGCCCGCGTCATCGTAGGTCTTTTTTTTTTCTTGGACAGTCCAGCGAAGTGTCGTACGAGGCGGGGCCGGCGTAAAATTGCGTCGTACAATTGAGGTTTTTAATACATTATTTCTATGGGGGTTTTGCCGGGACCAATCCAATTCGTCGTAAAACGCGGGTCGTCGCCGGACCGGGGGACGTATAATCGAAGTTCCACTGTATATGATATAAGAAAGGTCTTCTTTGAAATGGCAACGTTAGCTGACATTTAGCTGAGGGTATAAATTTATTATATTACATTTAGTACTGCTACTACAAAATAACATTTGGGACATAAAATGATAACGAATGCAAACAAAGCAAAAGATAGCAAGATGGTAACTATATAGGCACCTGGTCTATTTACTTTTAGCTTGCCCGTTTCAGATAAATCAAGTAGCACCATATTCAAGAAGCAAAAGAGGTTCAGTACTTGCACTTCCATAAAACTTCTCTAAATAGGTTGCCCGACATAAAAAAAGCATTTTTTTCAGGATAAAATGTTAAACATATATGTATGCACAACGTATGCAGAACAAACATTAAGGGGTACAAAACAGAAAAATAATTTTTGTATTAACAGTAAATTACTCTTTTACAATTTCAAAATCACCACGCTCGCTGCGACAAGTTTCTTTTTAAGCGCAAAAACGCGCTAAAAGCAAATGCGGGTGGCGACGCCACCTTGAAATTCGCGCAGCAGACGCCATGACTTCATAGATTCTGACGGTGTCTACTGGGGCCTTCGTTTGCCCAGTCAGTAAAAATGAAGTACACTGACGTCTGAGGAAGCCATAGACTTAACACACCAAGTTTCAGGAAATTTCGTGGAGCTAATGTCCCCAAAATACGACAAATACAGTTTGAAATCCGTAACCTCATGTGTTGAGATTTCAGCACGGAAATTAAAAATAGAGCTTTGCCCTTGATTTCCCCTTCTATTCATAAAGTTATGATGGTAAAATGAATGATACTAGAATTCTCAGAGTACACTTTATCAGTCTAAACCGATTCATTGTTTCAATTTAGTGTCCCTTTAAGAACTGAGCAAAGTCGAAGCGCGGCCCGACCTGAGCCCGCCACCTCAATCCCGGGTCCGACCCTAAGCCCGGAGCTTTAGGCCCGAGCTCGGCCCGGGCCCGCCGTGGAAACTACTTTACCTGGCCTGGCCTGGCCCACGGGCCGGGCCGGGCCCGGGTTTTCAGGTAGGCCCGGGCCCGTGCAGTGCTCTAGTGTATATATACAAAAGCAAACTTGAAAAATTTCGGCAGGGGGGGGGGGGTTGAACCCCCCCAACCCCCCCTGGCTACGCCCCTGTTTATTGCTGTACGCGTAAGGACCACTCGGTCTGCCGTACGACTATGATCAAAATAAGGCACGCAAAATAAATGACGATTTGAATCTGCGTACAGCTTTGCACTTGTTTTGCCTGTGCATTTCCCTTGAATATGCAGTTTCACAGTTGAATTCACTGCTTATATTCTTCTCAAGGCTGACGCGGCACCGTGCGGCATAAGAATGGTGCGTAACGACTTGTGCAATGACGTGGCTTTTGTTGCAACTTGGAATTGCAATCACCGGCAGCACGCGCTCCGCCGAAAACGCGAGCACGGCAGCACGCAATCGCTTCCGCGAGCGAGCCAACGACCTTCGAGGTTTTCAGTGGCCAACCAGGGGAGCATCCGGTGCTGGCGTCGTGCACGCAAACTTTAGGTTGCCTAGTCTATCGTCCACAGCGGTTGTGGCAAACGATAACCACAGTTCTGACAGTGTGCGCGCTGGCTGCGCGCATACTTCCGCAGCTTTCAGCATTCTGCTCTCAGCCGTCACTCGATGGATTCGGTACCAAAGTTCGTATTACCCGTCGCGATGAGGAAAAGTGTTCGGAACATACGAATTTCGGCCCATTCGACACAGTTGAATTCGGCTGGCGAATTGCGCGAATTCGTATCTGCCGCTTACGTTTACGTCAATGCCTCCTGAATTCGTTTACTATGGGTTCGCAAAAAGCCTGGATCGGATTGGGTTGCAATTTTTGTCAATGTGGCTAGATCACGCACAGAAATTTCGATTTCTGGGCGATTTTGCTGCCAACCATACCAACGTAAGAAATGGTCGAAACCCGGGAGTCTCCAGGAAAGTCCGGGAGACTCGTCAGGTATGCACTATGTAGGAGGCTGCCTTATCTGTAATAAGCCAGAAACTATTGACCATGTTTTCTTACATTGTTGGGAGGGCGTGTACTTTTGGGATGTATTACAGAGGACAATCAAGAAGGAATTCCCGTTAAATCCATATGGTATCAGGTTTCTCCCAATAGATGATGATCATGGATTGCGTTAGACCTAATAATGTTAACCGGCCTTCACGGTTTATGGCGGGCTCGTATGGCGGGATTTTATTGCGATCCAGATGCACGGCTCGCACGGATGTACTTTCGTGAGCGTGTGACCAAGTTTGTGGAACTCCAGAAAGCTCAGGAGTTTGTACCTGAGTGGTTGTCGAGGGTAGAACCCTGGACAGCACTCAAGGAATTTTGAACTTGTGTCTGTCCAGCAGGACTGACACAACTTTTGTCTTTCTTTCACGTCCTTATTGTTTGATGTACATGTCTAATAACATGCAATAAAGCAAAAAAAAAGGAGGCTTCCGTTCGCTTGCAGAAAAACTGTTTAGCAATTTCGGAGTCCAGGAACATCCTCAGATACAGTCGAACCCCGCTGTTACGTTCCTCACTGCTGCGTTTTCCTGGCTGTTACGTCGTTTTCCGCCGGTCCCGGCATAGCTCCCATAGGATACAATGTATTGGGAACCCCGCTGTTACGTCGTAACTGTCGGACTGTTCCCGTATGATACGTCACGAAGTGCGCTCGGAGCCGACCGAGTGACTACCGAAGAGAGCGGCCATAGTGCATTTTCACGCAGCTTGGCCTGGTTTGACCGTAATATTAGCTGCATGAGAGGCGCAAGCAACAAGATCTTTCAATTGATGCAAACAAAAGCATGGCCTTCGAGATTCGTATTGCAAAGATGCCGTCTATGACGTAATTGCTTGCGAAAGCAAGGCCTTCGAGATTGGCATTCACTTCTGCCATCGCGTTGGCGTAGACTCATCATCATCGTTATTTGTCGGAGGACGGGAGGAGTTAGAGCTGGTTAGAGCTCGCATGGTCGTGCGCGCGGTTCACGGTCGGACTCGCCGCGCTGGTTGTGATTGCGTGTGCTTAGTTCTTTCATGCCTACAGCTGTTGGTGTTAAAAAAATCCCATACGTTGATTACATTTCTGTGGATGAGGCCGTCCCCAGCTCCGCGTTTCTATCCATTGACTAGATCGCGGCTGAGCGCGTGAATTTTCGTGCTGCTCGTAAGCACTGAAATAAAATTCTGTACCACTAAATATTTTGTCATTTTTCCTGTTTTTCAGCTCTTACGTTTCCCGTCTCTTACGTTTATTTCCTACGGTCCCTTCAAAAACGTATCAGCGGGGTTCTACTGTATAGAGATGTGGCCGTATCTGCCTAAGAGAAAGGAATTTCTTTAGGAGTAATTCCCAGAACGAAGAGAGAGTCTGCATGAACCACGCTGTCGCCTGAGAGCGTAGCTGAACACTGTGCGAAGTCCAAATACGTCTGGCATGCAGGTCTTTGGAGTTTTCAGTACACTTGCTGAATTCCGGTGGTGCTTCATGGCCTCAATGTGCCTCTTGCTTGTAGCATGCCACTTTATCGCTGCAAGACCATGCTGTTCGCAGTTAATAGTCTGACTGCAGACAATGCAATATCCACTGGCATCGGTGCCTTGGTGACACCAAGATGATATTTTCGTCCATCTTGTTCAGGATGTCGACACTGAACTTGGTGGAATGACCTGAGGCTCTGAGACGGCGAGACACGAACAATGCGAAAAGCAATTCCCCTCAAAAAACGTGTAGCGATACGCTTTTTGCTAATCCCGCTGAGGACGGAATAGTCTTTGTTGCTAGCTGTTCGACGGCGAACCTACCGTATTTACTCGAATCTAACGCGCACCTTTTTTTCGGCAAAACGAGTCGTAAAATCGCATGCACGTTAGAATCGAGTACCGAAAAAACGGTTATCGTATTGCCATCGGCATTTCAAAATGGCCGCCTCCTACGCACCTCGGCCATTTCTGTCATTGTTTCAGTTCGTACGTGTGCTGAGGAGTTTGTCATCTCGTTCTGCATTCGCATCGGCGGCATGGAAGTGCCCACTCCAAATACTCGACGACTGCACCACGATGTCGCATTTCAAAGAAAAGTTATTACATGTGCAGAGACGGACGGAAATCGGGCCGCATCGCGGTCGTTCGGAGTTGCCGAAACGTGCGTGCGAGACTGGCGCTAACAGAAGCAGAAGATTGTTTTACAGCAAAGCTTCACGAAAAGGTTTCTGTGGACAAAAGCAGGGCCGGTTTGCCGAACTCGAAGAGCGTTGACAGCGACAAGGAGTTGTCCGACAGCGACAAAGACTGATCCATTACGCGACTCGTATCGCCGCCGTAGTGGTGACAGTTTCAGCGGCAAGGCCCGCCGTTTGACTTTGTGTTTTCTTTTTTTGAAACTTTAGTTCTTTAAAACTCAAATACTTGTTCTTCTGAATGTGCGAAGGTGGCCTCCTACGTACTTTTGTTCATTTCTCTCACGAAAAATGGGTGCGCGTTAGAATCGATGTTGTACTTTTTCTTTTTTTTTTTTGTTGTTGTCACGGAAAACGGGTGCGCGTTACAATCGAGGGCGCGGTAGAATCGAGTAAACACGGTAGTTTTCCACGAGTTTTGCTCCCCGACTGGAGTCGCGTTCCTTAAAGTCCTCAAACAACACGAAACTGCCAATTGACTGTGCCAGTTCACGGCCTGTGCGAAGCTTGTCCACCATCTCGCCAGCTTCTCGGTTTGTGAAAAGCAATTCCCATCAAGAAACACGATAACCGTGGTTAGGAGCCTCTGCTGTTATGTCTGCTGTAGAGTTACTGTATATGCTACCTTTGGTAGCATATAGTACAGTAACTCTAGTCTCCTGTGCAGCTACCCCTAACCGTAGTCAGCTTAAACGGTTAAGGCTGTCCGTGTGACAGGGGTATAACACTGGTTCGAGCAGCGGAACTTAAAAAGGGGGCAAAAACAAGACACACAAGGACGTCGCTGTACTAACAACTGAAATTTTCAGCTCGCGGCGAGCTGCTCCTTCCAAAGTGCATTTTTGGGGGGGTCACGCCAATTTACGACAGTCTGGAGAGGATTATGTCGGCCCCCAAAAGCCTGAGCAAGACAAACTAGCGCTTAACGAACCTTCCCATCACTCTGTGTCCACTTAGGTCCCCCAAAAAGCGCCGAAGGCGTGCCGCGAAAAATGATGCATGAACCCATTCCTCTCGTGGCACAAAATTTTTGTCGCATGGCAGCTTTGGAGTGTCACGTTTTGCCGCCGGCGATGCGCTGCGCACGTTTTTACGCTAGTGTGCTTATAGTCTGGCGCAGTTTTGGCGCAGAACAGCGGAGATGTAGCAGGATGTAGCAAGTTTCACGTCTTGGCGCAGTTTGGTGCAATTGGCGCATCACTGTGTTTACAACGACGCGTGGCAGCGATAAAACGGCCTGAGTACAGGACGAAACTTACCGGCAGATAGCTGCTGATGTTCCGGGGCGGTTTGACGCACTTTCGCTGTCCGTACTGACGAATCGAAGTCGTCTTCCGTGTCTGTGCTGCTACCATCATCCAGAGATTCCCACTCAGATTAATTGGAATTCGTGGAAATTCGCCGTTTCCACGGAGCACCCACGAGCAACGTCAACGCCATGTCTGAAACGAGCGCTCACCTACCCGGCTGCGAACGAGCTTTAAATATCTTCCGCGGCAAAATTAAGAAACGCACAAGCGGAACTAATAACAAACACGCTCTTTTACCCCTTGGGTGGCGTTAGCTGTCCAGAAGCGCTCAGAGAATGCCAAAATTTGAGCTTGAAGTCATCGATAACATACTATCGATGGGAATAGGTACGCTCACAAAAGTGTTAAAGAAGTTTCCAGCAACTTTGAGACATTTTCACACCGGTACCTCAGTCGAGACACAGGATACAGTTTACGCCACACATCAATAGTAATGAAGAAGGCCAGGACAAACTATGGTATGCAAACCATTGAGTATGAAACTATGTCTATGTAATATGTATCCTAATGTTGTTGAAATAGCCAGAAATTGTAACAATTCATGAATTTAAACATTTAATAATGAACATGTTTCTTGCTTCGGAATCGGATGTGTTGTATAAACGTTAATATGTTTGGTTACTGCATTAGTAATGGTACTAAGTGTTACTGTTAGTAAGCATTACTAGTCACTGCATTATTGATTATGTTGTTGTTATTACTGCATTACTGATTATGTTATTACAGCTACTATATCATTACTGTCATTATGTTATTACTGTAATTAGCGATCGTGTTCTTACTGTACTAGTGATTACGTTCTTGTTGATTTATGTTTTAGTGAAATTGTAACTTCGAATCTGCTGTCTCTGCTGCCCCAGCAAGGTAAGGCCTAGTCAGGGGGTATAAGTCCTCCTTTTGCCTTACCTCGCGGGCAAACCCTGTATGTGTTATGCCCAATTAAAGTTTACTTACTTACCCGTGACATTTATAACCCCGTTTGGATGCTATTGTTTTCTCCGGCTGCCGTGTGGATCACATCTGCACCGGAGTACTTCCAGCGGCAGATGTCCCGAATCCTCGAAAGCCAAGTGGGTGTGGTGAACATGATTGACGACATCCTCGTATTTGGGAAGACACACTCCGAGCATGACCACCGTCTCCGACAAGTCATGGACCGGCTAGCAAAGGCAGGGGTCACGCTCAACTGTGAGAAATGCTCGTTTGCAACTTCAAGTGTCAAGTTCCTTGGCATCGTGGTCAGTGCGGAAGGAATTTCTCCAGACCCAGACAAGGTTGCAGCGATCCGAGCCATGCATTCACCCGAAGATGTCGCAGTGGTCAGTCGTCTGCTGGCCTAGTGAACCACATCAGACGCTTTTTACCACATGTTTCGGAGGTGACTGCGCCGATCCGAGCATTGCTGCTCAAGAACTCTGCCTGGACTTAGGGCCCGGCGCAGCAGTCTACCTTCTACGAACTGAAGAAGCCACTGTGCTCAGACCTCTGCGTGGCTCGCTAGAACACCACATACAAGACCACTATCTCAGCTGACGCCAGCTCCTATGGTCTTGGGGCAGTACTTCTCCAAGAGCAGCCGTGCGGTGAGCGTCAAGCCGTCACTTTCGCATCATGCTCCCTCACATCCATGGAACGCCGGTAGTACAGCCAAACAGAAAAAGAAGCTTTGGCGGCCAGCTGGGCGGTCCAAAGGTTCGAGGAATACGTCCGTGGGCTTCAGTTCTTCCTCGAGATGGACCATCAACCACTAGTGGCGCTCTTGGGTTCCATGGATGATGACCTACTACCACCACGGATCTAGTGGTTTCGCTTGAAGCTCATGCATTTCCAGTATTTACGTACCGGGGAAGCTGTTGGCAACAGCCGATATGCTTTCGCACGCACCGCTGGATTCCCCTTCATCTAACCGGGTGAATAAAGCAGAGCTCTTTGCCCAAGAGGTCATCCGCTCCTTCCCAGACATAGTCTCGTCACCGCTCGAACACCTGCGCCAGGCCCAAGCCAACGACGGCGAGTGCAGTCTGTTGCTTCAGTACTGCGCCAACGGCTGGCCTCGGCAGTCCCACTTGCCTCTCCATGCGAAGGGGTTGTGGCAGTATTAAGGAGACCTCAGCGTCTGCGAGGGACTGCTTCTGAAAGGGTCCCGCATCCTCGTACCATCTGCCCTTCAGTGCCACATGCTCGAGCTTCTCCATGACGGGCATAAAGGCATCCATCTTTGCGCAGCGCACGAAATTGACAAGGACACAAGTGAAGAGGACGGGACAAGCGCTGATCTTCAACTGGAAGATTTTATTTGAAAAGACAAATATATATATACAGAAACACACGTGCCACGCAAGATTACACTCGATCAATGAAACGGATTTCTTGCTCCGATAATGAGACTGATGGCTGACTTATACAAACACTATCGCACTTAGCCATGTGGTACGCCTCTGAAATCTCACGTGTGCGTTGATTATGATGGCGAGTGATGATGGACGTTTTCTCAAAGGAAGGCATGCACCCGCAATCCCGGCAGTGGCTGGCGAGGTGAGACGAAACGCCCCCCTTCAAAGAATTCGCATGCTCGCGCAGCCGAACATTAATACATCTGGCAGTCTGTCCGATGTAGACAGACCCGCAGGTACAAGGAATCTTATATACCACCCCTTCTGAACACGCGGTGTACTTATTAACATGTCTGATTGAGCAGGCATTATCACCTGCCCTTGCAACCCCATTTGCGCGTCTTTCAATCTTGCCACACAGGCTGCCCAATTTGATGCCACCCGAAAAACAACATCAACCTCATACTGACCCGCAAGTTTCTTTAATCTATGCGAAATGGAATGTACATACGGAATCACAGCAAACCGTTTTCGGTCGCATTGTGAATGGTATCTGGTTGTCAGATTGCGCATTAGATTTTATTCTCTTTAGCAAACGCTCAGAGGTAGTTGCCAGAAAAGAAGTGGGGAAGCCGGCTGCCATTAGCCGATCACACTGATTCTGGAAGCTTTCGTCTATGGTATGATGACATGATTTTGAGATGGCCGAGAACAAACAGGAGGTGGCAATACCGTTTTTTACAAGTTTTGAATGGGCCGATGTGAAGTTTAGGAGGGGCTTCACCGATCGTGGAGCGTAAATCCAACAAACATGCTCACTTTTAAATCGCACATTTAGGTCAAGAAACTGGAGTTCATTTTTATGGTTGGGAACTTCGCACGTGAAAACAAGACCATTCCCCCTTTCCCTAAATGCTTTGAGAATGTTGACCATACCATGGGTGCCGCCCTCGCTTTCCATGAAGACTAAGTAATCATCTACATACCTAAATATATGTGTGCCCCAACCCTCGAAATCTCGCTCGAGATCGCGGTCTATCCTACTCAACAAAATATCACTGAGGACAGGGGCAACTCTAGAGCCTATGCAGACACCCGAGGCCTGAACAAACAAATTCCCTTGCCATGATACAAATGTAGAATCAAGATAGAAACGGAGAAGTTCAAGAAAACTTTGCACTGATATATCAGTGTTGATATACTGGATATCAGTGTTGATATCAGTGTTGATATCAGTGTTGATATCAGCACTGGATATCAGTGTTGATATCCAAGACTTGTTTTATTCTTTACCGCATAATTTTCTGTTGCAGTGTGTTAAGGAAACCATAACTGAACTAAATGACGAGACGCGGTTTGTTGATAAATGTGGTATATCAGTGCAAAGTTTTCTTGAACTTTTCCGTTTCTATCTTGATTCTACATTTGTATCATGGCAAGGGGATTTGTTTGTTCAGGCCTCGGGTGTCTGCATAGGCTCTAGAGTTGCCCCTGTCCTCAGTGATATTTTGTTGAGTAGGATAGACCGCGATCTCGAGCGAGATTTCGAGGGTTGGGGCACACATATATTTAGGTATGTAGATGATTACTTAGTCTTCATGGAAAACGAGGGCGGCACCCATGGTATGGTCAACATTCTCAAAGCATTTAGGGAAAGGGCCCATTCAAAACTTGTAAAAAACGGTATTGCCACCTCCTGTTTGTTCTCGGCCATCTCAAAATCATGTCATCATAGCATAGACGAAAGCTTCCAGAATTAGTGTGATCGGCTAATGGCAGCCGGCTTCCCCACTTCTTTTCTGGCAACTACCTCTGAGCGTTTGCTAAAGAGAATAAAATCTAATGCGCAATCTGACAACCAGATACCAACTTCACAATGCGACCGAAAACGGTTTGCTGTGATTCCGTATGTACATTCCATTTCGCATAGATTAAAGAAACTTGCGGGTCAGTATGAGGTTGATGTTGTTTTTTCGGGTGGCATCAAATTGGGCAGCCTGTGTGGCAAGATTGAAAGACGCGCAAATGGGGTTGCAAGGGCAGGTGATAATGCCTGCTCAATCAGACATGTTAATAAGTACACTGCGTGTTCAGAAGGGGTGGTATATAAGATTCCTTGTACCTGCGGGTCTGTCTACATCGGACAGACTGCCAGATGTATTAATGTTCGGCTGCGCGAGCATGCGAATTCTTTGAAGGGGGGCGTTTCGTCTCACCTCGCCAGCCACTGCCGGGATTGCGGGTGCATGCCTTCCTTTGAGAAAACGTCCATCATCACTCGCCATCATAATCAACGCACACGTGAGATTTCAGAGGCGTACCACATGGCTAAGTGCGACAGTGTTTGTATAAGTCAGCCATCAGTCTCATTATCGGAGCAAGAAATCCGTTTCATTGATCGAGTGTAATCTTGCGTGGCACGTGTGTTTCTGTATATATATATTTGTCTTTTCAAATAAAATCTTTCAGTTGAAGATCAGCGCTTGTCCCGTCCTCTTCACTTGTGTCCTTGTCAATTTCGTGCGCTGCGCAAAGATGGATAAGTTCCAACTCGCCCGCCTATCAATCCTACTATAAAGGCATCAACTGATGCAAAGCTTTAGCTCAGGAGTTGGTTTTGTGACCAGGCATCAACAACCAGATACAAACACTGGTGTCCATGGAACTGCCACACGTGTGCCGAAACCAGGGTGCAGTGCTCGGAGCCCATGCTGCCCTCAACCACTCCAAGTCGGCCCTGGGAAGAGGTCGGCATCGATCTTTTTCATCTCAACGGCCAAGACTTTGTCCTTCTGGTGGATTACCGGTCATGCTTCCCGGAAGTCATCAGTCTACGTTCCAGCCCACCACTAGCGGTCATCAAAGCCATCAAGAGCATTTTCGCACACCACGGCATTCCGAGACTGGTACACAGCGACAATGGTCCTCAGTTTGCTGCGAAAGAGTTCCCTGCCTTCGCCAAGTCCTACGGCTTCTGCCACGTCACCAGCAGCCCCCATTTTCCACAGTCGAATGGGGAGGTGGAACAAATGGTGAGGACAGTCAAAGACCTGCTGCGGAAGTCTTCAGTGTGCCGAAACCAGGGTGCAGTGCTCGGAGCCCATGCTGCCCTCAACCACTCCAAGTCGGCCCTGGGAAGAGGTCGGCATCGATCTTTTTCATCTCAACGGCCAAGACTTTGTCCTTCTGGTGGATTACCGGTCATGCTTCCCGGAAGTCATCAGTCTACGTTCCAGCCCACCACTAGCGGTCATCAAAGCCATCAAGAGCATTTTCGCACACCACGGCATTCAGAGACTGGTGCACAGCGACAATGGTCCTCAGTTTGCTGCAAAAGAGTTCCCTGCCTTCGCCAAGTCCTACGGCTTCTGCCACGTCACCAGCAGCCCCCATTTTCCACAGTCGAATGGGGAGGTGGAACAAATGGTGAGGACAGTCAAAGACCTGCTGCGGAAGGCGGATGATTCCGACTTGGCACTTTTGGCATACCGGGACACACCTGGGGTAAATGGAGTGAGTCCTGCTCAGCTGCTCATGGGTAGGCGCCTACAGACCTGGCTGCCGAATACGTCGCACCTGCTGGAGCCAGCCTGGCCTCCTTCGGTCACAATCACTCAACGTGACCAAGACAACCGGAGGCGCCAAGTGTCAGACTTCAACCGAAGACACGCAGCTCACACCTTGCAGGCCGCAAGGGCACAGACCTTCAGACAGTCTCTTCAGACCGCCTTAGGGCCAGCTCAACGCCCGCACTCCTACATGGTGGAGACTCTGACGGATGTACTTCAGTAACTGGATGCACGTGGTGCCAACAACAAGAACCCCCACTGCCAACCCACCTGGAACCCCTGTGGCGGATCAGCCCGAGACGACTACAACGCCTGGAGCAGACCAAGCAGCACAAGACCAGCAAACCGTGTCACTTCGGAAAAGCACCTTCACTACAGAGGAACCTCGGGGTTCTACACCACGCGTCTCATGGTATGGCAGGAGGATCCACAGGCCAAAAAGACTCGACCTGTGAGCATCGTTTTTTTTTCAGACCATGAGTGTGTTTTGTTCAAGTTTACCGTGGGGGGGATGTAGTGTACGGCAGTACCACTACATGGCTGTACCATTCATGTAGTGTACAACAGTACCGCCAGATGGCAGTGCGGCATGTGCTGGTTTCAGTAAGGGCTGCCAATAAACCTGATATCACTTGTCCTCCCGATGACGCGGCTGTCGTGTCACTTACTCGCCCGATGAGCGCCCGACACACTAGCTGCTCCTCGGCTTCCTTGGAAGGGTAGGTGCACCGTTGGCCGTGACCCAAAGTGCGGTGTAGAAAGCATCCGCCTACTTACCAGGTTGCTGTACACGGCAGTGAAACCAACGCTTTCATACAGCTTGTTCGCCAGATGGATGAAACAAGATTTGAGCTTGCCGATGATTTGCTTGAAATCTGTCATATCAGCCTCTGAAACCTTCAGCAACCTGAGAACTTCCCTTGCCTGCGGACCCATGTTGTAGGACAGTCTTCGAACTGGATGAGCCAATGTTTCCACTGTACTGACTTGCTGAAATCGAAGGGCGGCGGAAGCCTGAGGTTCGCCAACGCAAACACGGAAGCCAGCGCATTTACTGGTGTACTTGGCAAAGTACCATCCATATTCTTGTCGCCGTTACTCATGACGTGCCCGGATGACCGCTTTGACGACACCAGCAACCATTATCCACAGCCCATCCCTGCTGGCACACCCCCTTCTGACACCGTGTAGCGAGTGTCTAGCAGAGTTTCAGGGCAGGCAAATCCCCATATCACTTTATTTGCGCATCTTTTATACTGCCATGTGGTTTGACAGTGACAAAGGCTACAGCAAGACTGGGAAATACATAACTCTTTATTTGGGCGAACTTGTGCCCAGCAAATGATAAGTCAAAGTACAAGCAATTCACACTGTACACTAATAGGGGCGAGAAGAGTTGTCAGCCGTCGAGTAATCTGATCAGCAGTAAAGCGTGTCGGCCTGTTATACCTGTGGCATCGAAGGTTCCAGTGCTATCGTTGGTAGCCGGGTTAGTTCCAGAATAAACTCTACTGTTTGCGTTCCACGCTCAAGTTTATCAGAAGATTCTAAAATAATCTTGAAGGTTCCCAGGGATTCAGGCGCGGTTTGCGCAAGACAGTGGTTATACGTGTAATGGACTGGTTACATAAAATTGCAAAAAGAAGCGTGCATGGCAATACGCAGCCAACATTTTGCTACGAAGCATCAGAAACTTCAACTGTGCTTCAGCCAACCGCGCCGCAACCAACCACCACTAATTGCACCATCGTCCTGACACAACCGTGTGACCCAGGCACCTTTTCCGGCACCGACAACACTGATGTCGAAGATTGGCTTCAGCTCTACGAATGGGTGAGCGCACTGTACAACTGGGACCCGACACTCATGCTGGTGAATATCCTATTTTACCTTGAGGGAACGGCAAAAGTGTGGTATTGCAACCACGAGCAAGAGATCACGAGTCGGGATGTTTGCAAGCAAAACTCATTGATCTGTCCAGTAAGCTCATTGGGCACCGTCGTGCTGCACAGAAAGAACTCGCGTGCCAACTCCAGACCTAGAGTCATACGTGACATATATTCATGATGTGCTCGCACTCTGCCGCAAGGTTGACGACAGGATGCCAGAAGCAGAAAAGGTTGCACACATTCTCAGAGGAATTGCGGATGACACATTCACTCTCCTAGTTCTCAGGAACTTGTTGACAGTGAACGATGTCATTAATGAATGCCGATGCTATGAAGAAGCGAAAAGCCGTCGGATTACTCTACACTTTTCACGTCTTCCCAATATGGCTGCGACGTCTACTTGCGAGGACATTTGTCCATCACCTGCTCCTGCTGCAGACAAGAATACTGTGCACCTCATCTGCTGAGAAATTGAAGCTGCATCTCCAGTTCCTGCACAAGCTCGTGCCCCCGACAATTCCCACACGATTTCCCTAGTCCAGACCGTTGTACACCAGGAGCTCGCTAACACAGGACTCCAGGCACTCTACCCAGTGAACAGACCCGACTACCGTCCACCCGGTCTACCTGATCTACCTAGATAGATAACACAGATAAATGGTTAGCGATATCAGTATGGTTTGAAACACCCTTACACAAACACCCTTTACACCACAGGAGGTGGGTTTGGAGCTCTCTAATGATGCGCTGCGGTACTCGCTTGCTCTCCTCTTCCCCACTCTGGAGGCGAAGAGCAGCGCATTCACGTTACACCTTTCCTACCTACCACTGGTGGAGAAGATGTCATTCTGTTTTAGCAGTAGCTCTCTGTCGGACAGCCGCAGATTTGAAAAACAACTTCTCAGAAACCACTTCACTGCTGGCACCAGAAAAGGTTGGAATTTTTTATCTCAGTCTTTCTTCACGGCAACAGTGACAGTGAAATATGTGGTGGTCTAAGGACACAATGTTATGAAAAGTTGACTACATAATTGTATCGAGAATTTTGATATACCAACAGCTTGTTATATCAAGGTATAACTGCAATTTAACATGACCTGTATTGAATTGTGTGTGTGTGTATATCTGGGTGGGGGAGGTGTTTCCAGCTTGTGAACACATTTGTGTATTGCAAGTGATGCTGGCCTCCCTCTTGCTCTCCCACCATCAAAAGCTGCATTCTTCTTCCAGTCATTGCAGCACACAAAATCTTTTGTCAAGTGCACAAGGCCAGCAGTTAAAACACAGAAGACGCCCACAACACAAGCACAACTTTTCGTGCTACCTTTCCAGCTATCACCCACATCACTCAATAGCATGAATGCCACAAGAACCATTTTCCCAGGCAATTCAATTTTCCTAAATCGGCAAACACCAGTACTTACCATGAGCCGCACCTTGTGTGCCTCCGAAAGGACATTGTTCCAGGTGTCGATGCTGAGGACAGCCCGCAGCAGGGCCTCCTGCTCACACAGCACCTGCGGCAGCCGCACCACATGGCTGCCAAGCAGGCAACGCTCCATCGGCACCTGCACAGCAAGATTAGGCCTCACAGTAAGCTCTTCCTAGGCTGAGGAGGAAAGGTCTGGCCACAATTGGTGAGCCTTTTAGAGCGAAGCTGTGTGTGTGCACAACAGCCACTCCAAGTGGACGTGGCAAGCTAGACAAATGGCGCATACGCTAAATTCAAAAGCGACTTTATGGACAGAGATTTCGGATTTAGTTGCAGGGTGTGTGATCGGCTATGGTTCAAAATTCTCTCTCACACATCTGTGTTATGTGTTAAACAGCTTTGCTGGTCATGCACAATGTGCTGCCAATTCATGTTGCAAGACAATTTCAAAGTCTTTCAGCTCATCCCCCCGAATATTTACACAACATTCTTTCACACAGTGTCATCAGGGAACTCCTGTACAGAATTTCGGTACCGTATCTCTCAGCAGCTTGAGTATGTACACCTAATGAAACAAGTCTATGGAACATGGGCTCCATGGTTAAATTGAATTTCTGCTCAGTAATGCGTGACAGTCCTAATTTAATGGATAAATGCCTAGATCACAAAGTTCAATAAAACCGACTGGTGGGCTAGTTGGTACTGCATTTCTTATGTTTCAGCGCAAGGAGACAAAAACATGAGCAAGAAGTGTTTGTGTCTCCTTGCACTGAAACATAAGAAATGCTAGATCACAAAAACTACTCCAGGCCGAATCTTGAGCCTGTGGAGCACTGAGGCTACCACCGCTGGGAGTGCTAGCAGTGCTCTCGTTTTGACAAAGGAAGATGGAAAATTGTGACGGCAGAAGTGAATGAGAGTAGCATGTCGTGTCGTGACAAACATTACATGAACAGAGTGCTCAGGCAGAGTGAATGAGAGTAGCGTATCGTGTCGTGACAAACATTACATGGACAGAGTGGTCAGGCTCAAGCACAGCGGCAGGATCTGCCCAACAATGAAGATGACGATGAGCTGCGACACAAGACCACCAGAGAAAAAAAAAAAACGCCAGGCCGGCGCTGAAACCGCAGCACAGTCACAGCGAAAGCTGGAAGAGCGGCGTTTCTAAAGCACATTGTAAGCTCTCTTGGGGCTACTAATACAAGTACACTAGCAAGGTACCCACTACGCCATCACAATTTTTGTGTAGTTCGAAAGCACCTACTAAGCCATTATCCGTCATTCTGCGGAGAAGCGAGGCACCACCTACACGTCTGTAAGCATTATGTGCGCTTTGTTGATGCGACGACCGATGACGATGAAGAATTATGGCTCAACCCTTTGTAATGGGTTGGAAGCTTTGAACGGCCCACCAGTTATGTAATTTGCATTAGGTGACGCTCGGTCCGCTATGTCCCTCTCCCGTCATGCTGTATAACATACGTTGACGTGGGAGAGAGACGGGGGGGGGGGGGGGGAAGAACTTTACTGAGACCCCGAGGAAATGGATCATGCGCTTATGGGCTTCCTTGGCAACCAACACAAGTGCACTTGCGAGGAACCCACTACGCTATAAATCATTGTAATTTTACTGAGACCCCGAGCAAATGGATCACGCGCTTATGGGCTTCCTTGGCAACCAATACAAGTGCATTTGCGAGGAACCCACTACGCTATAAATCATTGTAATTTTACTATGACCCCGAGGAAATGGATCATGCGCTTATGGGCTTCCTTGGCAACCAATGCAAGTGTACTTGCGAGGAACCCACTACGCTATAAATCATTGTAATTTTTGAGAAGTAGGGCAGCAGGCACTGTGCCATTTTTCGTCATTCTACAGAGAGCCGTGGTACCTGCTAAACGCATGTAAGGCATTATGCGCACTTTGTTGATGCTGTGCCTGATGACGATGAAGAATTATGGCAGGGCCCTCTGTAATGGGTTGGAAGCATTCAACAACCTACTCGTTGCACAATTTGCATTGTGTGACGCCTGGTTACAGAATTTGCGTTGTGCGACGCTTGGTGCTTATTTTACTCTTCTACCACGCTATAGTGCATATGCTAATGTGGTTGCTTCCGGACATGAAGCCTGTATAGGACCTTTTTGCAAAGCAGTTTCAAGCAGCGGCATGGCTCAGAGGTTGAATACTGGGCTCCCACGCAGAGGGCCCAGGTTCGAACCTCGTTCCATCCTGGAATTTTTTTCTTATTTAGTTTCTTTTTCTTATTTCGAGCGATACTGGTTACGGACACCGGCGGACAACTACGGCGCCAAAAACGGCCGATGAAATGATCTCATAACAGCTTTCGCTGTAAAAATCAGCAGGTGTCACACTCCTCTAACACAACTTCAAAGCCATGATGCATTCATGTAAGACAAATGAGTCGCTTTGAGTAACTACAAAAATTCTTCATTAAATTGACCCTTTCAATGCCTCATGCAAGCACTTTTGTCTTTGTATGTCTTTTTCAAAGGTGTGCAGACCCTAGCGAAGCACTCACTATTCATATGTAAGGCAATACGCACACCTACACAGCTGCACACTTTGTTGACGCAGTGGCTGATTATCGTGATGATGATGATGAATTACTCGCTTGTTACCATAGGTCGGCAAAGTAAGTGGAGCTCACTCAGACTCACACTCACCAAAAATTTTCTCAACCGGACTCACCCGGGCTCAGATTCACTAAACTTTTTCTCATCCGGACTCACTCAGACTCAAGCTCACCAACATATTACTCAGCTGGACTCACTCAGACTCAGACTCACGGCTTCACCTGAGTCTCAGTGAGCCTGAGTGAGACGACTCAGTCCGTTGGCCTAAAATTAGCTTTTTCGATCATGGTGTCAATCCCCTTTAACACCAATATCTCACATAATCAGTGCTCTACTATACGCCTTTTGATCTTGTACCTTCAAATATGAGTTATCATAATATATCATATATCATACCAATCCAGTAAAGATATTTTTATGAAATACGTGACATACAGAGATATATTTATCAAGAACTTCTCATGAAAAAATTTCCGAGGGGAGGTCATGGCACCCCTTCCCCTAACTCACGCCTCTGATCAATAAATATTGAGGTGGTGCATGAATGCTGCTGTGCTGAGGTATGTGTAAATAGACTTGAGTGTAGACGTAAGCCGATATAAGGCTGACAGTAATGCTGAAGATGAGTAGGTAGGACTACAAGTCGGCAACAAAAAGTGGAGCTCACTCGGAATCAATCAAAAAATATATTTTGCACTTAGGGCTCACTCCGACTCACATTCACCAATATTTTCCTCAACTGGACTCACTCGGACTCAGACTCACTAAAATTTTCTTCAACTGGACTCACTCGGACTCAAACTCACCAAAATTTAACTCACCCGGACTCACTCAGACTCAGACTCACGGCCAGATCTGAGTCTGAGTGAGTCTGAGTGAGTCGACTCGTGAGTGAGTTTGCCGACCTATGCTTGTTACGCAGTACATGTGGTGTGACAACTGGTGCAATCTTATGCTTCTGCCACACAATATTGCCACGTGCACTTATTCCTTTATTCCTCATGTGATTGGGTTTCACCCACGAAAACTGCTAGCACCGCTCGTCGTAGGCCGCACTATCATGTTTAGAAACTTCTTCGTTGTTTCAGGCTGTTAATATCACGCACAGGACACAAGTAACCGAGTTTATTCTAGAGCTAACGTGAGCAGAAGCAATAACTCTGGACGGTTCATGTGATGAGTAAACAGGACGAGACACGTGCCAGAGGACGAAGAAGCGATGGGTGGTGATTGGAAGGGAAAAGTACCTGATGGTGTGCAGTGGAGGGGAAAAATACTGGACGGAGATCATGGCACACAACCCAAGAAGAAGGAGCTGACATTGTCTGTGGGGCACTGGTCAATGAAGGGGGTCAAGCCAGCACCGCACTGGTGACGAGAGCAGCAGGTGCCGGGTCTCGAGGATGCAGCGCTAGGAGTTCGTGGTGCGGCCGTCGAACTCGGCAACAGCCGAGTGAGGCTCCTTGCACTTGCAGCAGCCTTGTCACAGCGGTTCCTGGAGCTTTTGCGACGCTCCACTTTCGACAACAGAACGGGATCGACCTGCAGAACTATTTCTGGGGTGCCACGTCGGCACTTGACAAGCCAAAGGTATCGCCGACCGCTGCTAGGCCTAACACTGGAGGCCTATTTGAGAGGCAAAAACGACTTCCTGCAAGAGAGCCAACAACAATGGGCAACTACCAAACAGCGCCGAGAACGACGGCGTTCTTCAAAAGAGGACGTGGCTGACCACAGGGCTTTAGAGGAAAGCCAGTCCACAACATAGTAAGAATGTGCCATTGTATCCGCGACTACGAGGCAAACTTTGCCGAACTGAGCTAGAGATTGAAGAGTCAAAGGACTTTTGTTACTTTGATTTATTCTTGGATGAAGTGATCGATATTTCTTCTTGTATATTAGTATGTTTTTTATTGTTTGCTGCAGTTTTGAGCTTGATAAATATGGTGCACGTACTCCGCCGTCCCACATGTCTTTGTCTCATTTTATCTCTTGGAAACATCCACGCCCCCAAGATTCATGACAGTTTGATAAGGCATGTACAAAAGCTGGCACATTTCACAGGAAAGCAGATTACCGAATACCTACGAGCTACTGGCAAATTGAAGTTGATGAGAAAGATTGAGAGAAAACCGCCTTCATTACGCCAGACAGCCATTCGAGCTTGAGGTCGTACTGTTAGGGCTGTGCTTGGCACCTACAACGTTCCAACGCGTAATGAACACAGTGTTGGCAGGCATAAAGTGGCAGTCCTGTCACGTCTACTTGGATGATGATGTCGTTTTGTCGGAGAACTTCAACAATCACCTTAGGACTCTTCAGACTGTGTTACAGGCCATTAAAGGCCAACTGCAACGAAATTTCACACATCTCAAAAAGCCAATTTATAGGCAGTCTAGCTGGAGGCAATGCTAGCTGCCAAATTTCACCTTCGAAATGCAAGTGGTTAACTAAGAAATAAACTCGTCAGCAACACAATTTTTGATACTGAAACTAGAAAAAATGACGCCATTACAGCTCACCAGAAGCGACGCAGACCGCAGCCCGAGAGACCGACCAATGGAGGCGAATCGTCTGCTCTGCGCTCCGAAGTATTCGCTTCGCGGCCGCGCCACAGAGTTTTCTTTTTAGATGGCAACGAAAAAACAACGTATGTAAACAACCACCGTGAAGGAAACACAAACACATGCCCATAAACTGTTTCTCTAAGCAACGGCTGCCCGCTTCGCACCTATCGTCTCGCCCTGGAACTCGCTGGTTCACAATAAATGATGCTGCTGGTTTACACATCATATACAGTCGATCCCGGGTATATCGAACTCGGATATATCGAATTATTGGCTATATCGAACAGTTGAGAAATCCCCTTGAATTTCCCATGCAAAAGTATGGGGTTGGTGTGCACGTATATCGAACTCCCGCACAGCGAAACATCCGCTATATCGAACGCTGCCCCGCGCCGAAGCCCAGAAAGTGCATTTTTTCTAACAACTATTGATCATTTTTCGGCCGCGTTCTTATAAGTTCCAATCCCTCGTCGCGCGCAGGTGACGAAAGTGCGTTGCTCTAGTTCGTTGCGCAACGCTTGTCAGTTCACCGGTATGTTTGACGCGCGGTCCGCAGGTTTTAAAGGAGTACTGACACGATTTTGAAGTGCAGCAAAACGGACGTTTTTGGTTTCCTTGGCATGTAATGTTAACGCTCTCCCCACACCGCATCCGGGAAACACGTATAAATATTTAAGTTTGATTTTAAAGTTTTCATCTCCCAGCATCTGCAAGGCAGCTTCACCGCATGGAGAGCCCTATGACGTTTCAAGTCAGCTCACTTGGTTTGCGAAATCTGGGTTCTGCATGCAGCCTAAATCACAGAAATCGCTGTCGGAGGCACTGGACGACAGTTCCCTCATCATGAACCACGTTCGACTGACAGCAAAGGACAGCAGGTGCATATTTCGTGGGTTGCAGTCTGCCCGTGACGTCACGGGCAGACTTGACACGTCACTATGAAGCCGCCCTCTCGAAACCGAAACCGAAACTGCTGGTCGAAAGAAGCGGTATTAAAAATATATGCAATGCATCTCCAGGCACCACGACACTTTTTAGGGTTCTCGACACCCGTGCTTTCATTTAGAGCAACAACCCCAAAAATTTTAAAATTCATGTCAGTACTCCTTTAACGCATGGGCTAGTGTTTTTCAAAGAGGCTGATTCCCGAGGGCACCAAAATGAGAATTCGAAGTGACTTCGCAGTCTTGTTGTAATGTTTGCATTCCCTTCCTTGTCTCTTCGCGCACGATGGCATGCGGGCCCACAAAGCATGGCCTTTGAGATCCGCAACCTCGTGACGTATTTTTAGTGTTTTCGGTTTTAAAACGCTGATCTCAGAGGCTATGCTTTTTTTTCGCATTTCTCGCCAAAGTAGCGGCTGCCTTCTGCAAAGGCACAAGTGCCATCGGTATCGCTAACATGTCGACGGTGGAGAAATGTTTCTGCGTGCAGCGGTGCACCGTTGTCTCTTGCAGAATGTGTACTGTGTGTACTTCGCTCTTTGTTCTTGATAAATCGTCATTCGGAAGTCGAACTAAACATTGTCCCGCTCGTAGCGATAAAAATGATGACCGGTGCATGAAACGACGTCAAGTAAAGCACCGTCGTGCACTGTTTCCTTACGGGCCTTGGTGCCAGGTGACGACTTCGGGCGCGTCATGACTACCGACTACGGCGTACGGTGCGTCAGTGAATTTTGCGACTTAGCGTTTCCGGGCGCCGTATCGTACGGGAGCACAGCGAGTGACTTCATCGGTGCAGATAACGGCGTAGCTGTTTCTGACTGCATCGATGCAGAGATCATAACTGACGTTGCCGGTGCTGCGGAAATGGACCCGTGCGGTTTGAAGATGCCAGTCGCCGCTGCCACCGCTAAACCCTTTACCGCGCTACAGAGCTCGCATCAGTGTTCAGCGTCGATCACCGCTGTTGTGGCGGAAGGTGCTGAATTTACTTATTTGGAAAGCTTATATAATATTGACGATGACTTGATGAATGCAAGACAAGTTGACGGACTTTTTTCATGCGAAATAAAGTGCGCTAACTTGCAAAAGAAGTTATCGCCTTGTTCTTTAGCATATGTGAGCGAATCGTCATGTTCGCGCTTTTTACGATTTCAGAAAACTGTGTCGAGGCCTGCAGTGCTTTAATTAAAGCCTTAAATACGCATATTTCGTATTTCGAATTATCGATATATCGAACTATTTCGCGATCCCCTTCGAGTTCGATATATCCGGGATCGACTGTATTCTCACTTCGCTGATAGACTACAGACGGCAAGACCAGCGTTGTTTTTGATATCTATGCTCAGTTTTGCACACTCCGTTGTCCACCGAAAGCGTCCCTGCATTTCTGTAAACACTTTTCTGATTGCGCCCAAGACTTTTACCTTAAACCTAATGTAGCACAATTTGTTTTCTTAAAATACGTTTGTGTGCTTGAATTCACTTGAACCAAGCATGACTACATTTTTGTCGAACTTTGCTGCTCTGACCACTCACAACTAGAAGCGAGCCGATCGCGTAGATGGCGCAGCTAGTCTAGCACTTCGTGGGGCGTCGCTTTACCTGCTTTGTGCTATACTAAATGTCTCTTGAATAGCATTACGCTATATTTTAGCATGCGAAGCACGCTAACGCAAGCATTTTATGCTATACTAAAGCTGTCTAATACGGATACCTCTTGTCACCGGTGCTTCTCCAAACGTGGTCGGGGCTTCCCGCAGCTGAGTTTGCAGTGGCTGAATATTGAAGGCACTGCGTCGGAAATCAAATTCTGTTCAGTTTCAACAGTATTTGGGCGAAACGGCACCAGTCGTACATAAAGTCGTGATCTTTGAAGTGCGCCGAGTAAAGTACCTCGCTCTTCGATAGCACCCATTCCTTTCACCTCACTGCGATAATTCGCAGCTATTGGAGCTTTACGTTTTTCGGAAAAGCGTGAAAGCTGGTCCCGTCAGTTACATACGTGTTCTAGCAGCCTACGACCCCGCATTTCATCCTACAAAAGAGTTAACTTTTCTTAATTAGCCGCTCGTAGAGGAGCGTCACGCAAAAAAGGCAGGGATGCGGCTGCAGGGAGTTCTGCTCATGAGCGGCCGTGAACTGCGATTTACGTCATTTCCGTTTGTGTCCAATTAGTCCGGGAACAACACTAGGGAACCGCGTCTTCTGCTAGCCGGTAATGAGAGCACCGATTATATATAAAGTATGCGAATGCAAGATTTTTCAGTGTGAGTATCATTACTTACCCAACATATACTGCGCATTCCGAGTCAATTCTGTCCAAGTCAAATTCCATTGCAGTTGGCCTTTAAGTCATCTGGGCTTCCACTGAAACCGGAAAAGTGCCAGTTCACGTACGAAGAGCTACCCTTCCTGGGACACAGCATCAACCAGTTGGGAGTTCGTCTAGACCCTCAGAAGAATGCGACCATCATGAAGGCAATGCGACGGATTCTCGGCCTGTGTGCCTCTTATCAATGCTTCGTGGAAAACTTTTCTTCCATCGCCGCACCATTGACAATCCTCACGAAATCTGATGTCGATATTAAGTGAGAAATGTCACACATCGAGGCATTCGATGAGCTGAAGCAATGCCTGCAGTCACCACCGGTGCTTTCTCACTTCAACGATCCAGCAGAAGCCGAAATCCACACCAATGCAAGCAGTGCAGGTGCAGGGCGCGGAACCATGCTTGTAAAGAGGAAAGACAGTCATGAAAGGGTCATTGCTACTGCGAACCAGTCGCTATCAAATGTAGAAGCCACATATACAATGGAAAACGAACGACTTGCCATTATTTGGGCGAGGTCAAAGTTTTGCCTTTATCTGTAGGGCAGGCCTTTTAAACTAGTGAGGGACCATCATGCATTGTGTTGGCTGGCAAACCTAAAGGACCCTTCAGGTCACCCCGCATGGTGGTCTCAGATTTAATGAATTCGACGTCACCATGGTGCACAAGTCCAGACGGAAGCACTCAGATGCCAATTGCTTGTCTTGCGCCTTATGTGACCCACCACCTTAAGACGCATAAGATAAAGACATCTTTCTGGGAACTTGAAGCTCAGACAGCTTATCGAACAGCAGTAGAGCGATCCAGATCTGCACAGCCTTGCAAAGTACTCGGAAGGCAAGACCACTGTTGTCCTGAGAATATTCAGGTGTGGATTGCCTTCTTTTTGCTTACGAGAACTTCTCGACAGTTCATGCCAATTACTTTCTCGTTTTGCCCTGAGCACTGTGTCCAGAGCTGTTGCAGGCCCTACTAGACGACGAGACTTCTGGACACCTCGGCTTCTCACGCATGCTCGCAGGAATTCAGAAGAAACATTATTGGCCAAACCTAAACGCCGACATTGCCCATTACGTCAAAACATGCTGGGACTGTCCGCGATGCAAGACACCACAGACAAGGCCAGTGGGACGTCTTCAGCCGATCAAGCCACATCATCGACCGTTCCAGCAGATTGGGATTAAATTTCAGGGGCCTTTTCCAATGTCCACACAAGGCAATAAGTGGGCCGCCATAGTCACAGACTACCTCACCCACTACACCGAAACCAGGGCTCTGCCTAAAGGTAGTGCAGCTGAGGTAGCGAAATTCTTCGTCGAGAACATATTCCTTTGACACGGCACTCCTGACATCCTAATCACCGACCGGGGTATAGCTTTTACGGCGCACCTAATGCATGTGATCTTGCAATATAGCCAGACATGTCACCGAAGCGCGACTGCCTACCACCTGCAGACGAATGGCCTCATCGAGCATCTGAATAAAACTCTCGCCAACATTCTGTCAATGTTCGTACGTTGACGTCGAACACAAGACCTGAGATGCATCATTACATACATGACCTTCACATACAAACATGGTAGTGCAAGAAACAACGCAAATGACACCGTTCAAGCTTGTTTACAGAAGGAATATGGCAATCACGCTTGACGCAATGCTCCCGACTGCCACGAATCAAGACAATGTGGATCTTGCCATCTACCTTGAGCTCGCTTAAGAAGCTAGACAACTTGCCCATCAGCACACCGAGAACCAATAGACGAAAGACAGCCATTGTAACAGCCTTCGACGACGCTTTGTGGAATACCAGCCCAGCAACCGTGTGTGGGTCTGGACGCCGATACACAACACAGCCTCAGCAAGAACCTTTTTAGAAGATACTTCAGGCCATACAAGGTACTTCTAAGTTTCAACACACTGACTCTGAGGTTATCCCCTGACGGCATCACAAACTCTCAGGAGTGCCACGAATGATCCAAAGTCGTCCACGTAGAGCACCTTAAACCTTACTATGCGCATTGACGAACTACGTGACAAACTATGGGTTTTTAGCTGCGCGTTCTGTTTTCACCGTCAAGGCGGTGCTTTTTCAGAGGGGGGCATTGCCACAAGCTCTCATTCGTTTATTTTTGATGTGATCGGTATTCACCCACAAGAACTGCTAGCTTTGCTCGTTACAGGCCACACCGCAATGTTTAGAAGCTTTGAGATTGTTCCAGATTGTTCTGTTAAAATTACGCACAGACACGAGTAACCAACTTTATTCTAGCACTAACGTGAGCACCAGCGATAATGCTGGGAGGTTCAATAAGGTATGTATAAAAGCCAACGCATTTTACAGGTGAGTAGATTACGAATGACTGACGTCTGTGCTTGCCGTTATCAGTGTACAGTGCTTGCACTATGGGTGTTTTTTTAATGGGGCACAACTTCGCCCAATGAAGTGTGTCCTCTGTACCAGCTGCCTTTGCTTTCTTTGTTATCACAGCCATGTGACAATATTATGTCTGTTAATATGACTTCTTGCCCAACTCGATTGCTGTATATGGTCTTTTTACAAAGAGGTTTGAAGCATTGGCATGGCTCTGTTGTAGAACACTGACTTGCCACACAGGATGCCTGGGCTCGATTCTGGATTAAATTCCGATTTTTATCAGATTTTTTTCGTTAAGGTCAAGCGGGTTTTTGCATCGTATGTCGCATTTTTTTAAGGTCAGATTTTGATCAGGCAATTAAGGCTTTCGCCTTAAGAAAAGAACACAGGGTTTATTCATGGAATTCAGGGATGACGTGAGAGGCATGCACGCGAAAAGCCATATAATAGCAGCGGTGGTATTCCGTAGAAGTGGACAAGGACAGAAGCTTTTCATCAATATCACAGATACATGCATCTTAGATAATATCTTACATACTCTTTGGCTATCTTGTATCTGTATACAGATACTTATGCACGTCTTGCTAGACGTGCATAAGTATCTGTATTTTTGATACATGAAATATTGTGTCATGTTTTTTACGATACAAGATACTGCTATTGCAACTTCAACGTGCAAGAAACAATAAATGTTGGCTAAACTCTGTTTCTTAAGCCAATACTGCTGCCACTAAGCCACATGAATAAAAAACTAAAGGCAGTGACATTCTTTTATCTTTCCACCAGAGTGCTCCAGCGAGAAAAGACAATCAGGTCGGTGGAGCAGAGTCATGAGGCGGCGCTCATGGCATCTCAACAAAAGGAAGTGCACTAACATCTATGCGCAGCCTACCTTTTTTTTCTTTCTTGTTGTGTCAGTGCCATGACAGTCGCTCGTAGCCACTGTACTGTCACGGCCGCTGGATGAAAAAGCACACGGTACGGCCTGCCGCGTCGGGCAGCTTTCTATGGGAAAGCGCGTGTCGGCCCTAGTTGCAGTTGCGGCCGCTGCGGCGCGACGAGGCGGGGACGGGGAAACGGCTTCCAGCGGCTCCGTTGGGGCAGCAACCGCAGCAAATTAGTTGGTAGTTGTCACAACAGTGATCCCACTCAGTTGTTCTATGCAGTTCTTTTTTATCTCATTTATCGCAGTCATGACATATCATGCATTCATTTGAGTCCGTTCGCGTATTAAATAGCCACTTAAGTTTCCATGTACCTGCCGATCGAGCTCCTGGCAATTTTTTCTTCCAGGACTAACTTTTTGCTTTGTGTCTGAGAGAATATTCTACAATACGCGTAGCAAAATCATATGGCGCTGAACTTGTGTAAGAGTAGTTGTTATATTTATGAGTGTGTAATGAATGCATCGTTTGTTATTTCATCATATTGATTTCCGTGACATTTCTTCAGCACCTTTGAGTTTTCTAAGCTGAAAATGCTTGACAGGTATTTATTTGAAACATCTGACAATACACGTTCGTCTTCTTTACACGCAGAAAATGGATGTAAAACATACGCTGAATCTTTTTCATGATGTCTGATACATGATACTGTGCCGAAAAGTAACTCAGCTTCGGATGCTTGATACTAGTGGATTCTACAAATATAGTGACGCACTCAGTTGTTCTACGCGGTTCTTTCCTATCTCATCTATCGCAGTCATCACATATCATGCATTCGAGTCCGTTCGCGTATTAAATAGCCACTTAAGTTTCCATGTACCACAGCCTGTTCAACTTTGTTGAACAGGCTCCGGAAAGTGGCTTGCAAATTTCTTGACAGTTCTTAGCAGGGCAATGTCATCAAACTTTATATATAAATATATATATATATATATATATATATATATATATATATATATATATATATATATATATATATATATATAATTCAAAAGAAAGTTCTGAAGGTCCGGTGCATATGTAGTTGAAGAAATGAAGGAGCACACTTACGAAAATTGCATATTTTTACTCATTTACGTTTCGGCCGTGGCACGGCCTTCGTCAGAATCCTGACGAAGGCCGTGCCATGGCCGAAATGTAAATGAGTAAAAATATGCAATTTTCATAAGTGTGCTCCTTCATTTCTTCAACTATATATATATATATATATATATATATATATATATATATATATATATATATATATAAGGCCAATTACTGGAGTGACTAATATCTCGAAGAATGAAGCTGACGACAATAGTAGGCCACAACTGAAGTTTTCTTCAACTCAAGAAACAAAACCACGAAATGGCGGGGATCAACTCAAGCTATACATATATTCATGCGTGACAATCGCTTACAGTTTTTTTCGAGACGGCCGGGTCAAGTGACAACCACGTTTTCATATTTACACACGTGTACTATATTAACACGCAAAAGTACGGCTGCTGTAGGACAATCGAGTGCACGTGCCTTTGTTGGAGCGAGCACAGGTGCCTTTGTAGACAATACATAATAGAAAAAACAAACAGTAACAGATGACAGAACCACATGACCGAGACTGCCAGAAGACAAGCACGTTGGTGTGCAACGAAGACTCGCCAGAGCCTGTACAGCGGCTAACATCAAAGGACCAAAACGAAAGGTTTTATGGTTTCCACAGACTGGAAGTAGACAGGGAAGCCAAAAATTGGGCTCACAAGCTGGAGGCATAACAAAACAATAATAATAAGTAACGTAAAAAAGAAAACAGAGACGAGGATAAGGAAGGCGCCTACCCCCCCCCCCCTTTTTTTTTGTTGTCTACCATATAGCTGTCAAAAGAGATCCACCTTAACTTTGTCCTTGCGAGAGGCTCTCAAACGTGCGTGTTGGCTGCCATCTATATTTCTTTGAAATGAAATCTTGTCGTCGCCCACTAGCCGCTTGTCTGCACTTTTTTGTCTCCGCATGTTTTGCTGAGCTAAGTTTGAGTATGTGCCCCGCTCCGCAAACGACCACATACAACTCTCTCTGAATGAAAGGGGTACATGTGCTTTTCACGCCAACCAACATCAGTACCACATGGCATTATGGCGCAACGCACGACACGCAACGCGACAGCGTTCGGAAACGACCGGAACCGACAAAAAATGTGCTGCAGACTGAAAGGTGGGAACTTGAAAAAACGAGAGATAAGAGAAAACGGGAAAGTGGTGTCACGGCCGCTGGATACAACAATGTTTGCAGCCAGCAGGGATGAGCCCTGAATTGATAATAAATAAAATAACTGCTCACATTTGTTTCAGATTTTATTTTCACTGTTGAATTCATTAGATTATCATGAAAACGGCGTGACAGAAAGAGACAAAAATACTGGAAAGCGCAGGAATGCAAGCACTTGTGTTTGTGTGTTTTTCAGCCTTTTCACCACTCTTTCCGTCTCACCGTTTTCATATGAATTCATCCGTAACACCTCGCCCAATTGTCAGTATATATTGAAGCTACAGTCACTGAAATTTCAAAGTGGCTCGAATCTCCTTCTATGAGATGGTTGCACACATGCTAAGCGTTATTTCATGGCAGTTGCATGCGATACCGTATCGTATGTGTACCATGAACATGTTTGGAGAAAGGAAAAAGTTTATCTTATTTTGTGTAAAATAAACAGTGGCGGCTGCAATATTTTATATCACTTTTTCAAAATGAAATGACTAAATCTGAAGCAACATACTCGGAGCCAAAATAAAGAATTTCGATGCATTAGGAAAGATGTAGCGCCTCCAGGTTGGTTACTTGAGGTCTTCTAGGATACCAGAAAAATATGCCCACAATTACTTCTTCCGCAAAGAGCGATCAGTGCGCGAAGTTGCATCTTGGGCAAGGCAAGACCAAAAATTCCCAAGAGCTGCAAGTATGTACAAGGTCGGTAATTAACTGCTATGTACACGTTAAATTGATTTTAAATGAAGATTTCGGGCGTCACATGACGCACGCACTCAAGCATAACTGCCGCAAGCGCGCCGCGCATGTGATCTCATGGGCGTCCGCGAAACCCATCCCCCCCCCCGGTGGCGCCGCGGCGGTGGTCCAAGAAACTAGCTCAGTCACGCCGGTTTCGGAGCACACGGCAGGCCGTACCCGTGCGCTTTTTCATCCAGCGGCCGTGGTACTGTGCTGCATACTTGATTGTGTGCAGCATCTTTCGCACAAATTTTGATGCCGCTTTAGTGTTGTTATTAAAGGTTCTCTTGCATGTTCTATTTGTGTTTCGGTTCTATTTGTGTTTCATATCTTTGACAGATTTCGGAGTGTCGTGAGGAATTGGACACACATTCAAAATGTGCACCCAGCAAGTTAGCTTGGTCTTCCAAGGAGTCTCCACTTGTGTTCTCCAAGGGAAGAGAACATGTTTGTCGGCCTTCGACCCTGCTAACCCTGTTCCAGACTCTACCCTCATCGGCGTAGCAGTTTATACCCAATAGGAACTTTTGCCAACTCTCCCTCCTGTCCTGCAGGCATGTTGTCCTACCTTGGGGTTTTAACTGTTGAAAATTGATAAGATTTTCTACAGTGAGGGAATCACGCAGTAAACCCGACGCTTTCTTCTGTGTCTTACAAACTTTATGGCACTCATCGTTTCACCAAAGGACTCGACGTTTGCATGCCGCCCCACTTACCTCCAATATTGCCACGTGCGTTTCTTATTATCACTTTTGCTGCATTCGGTTTTCACCCACAAAGACTGTCAGGAACGCTCAGCGCAAACTGCGCCTCATTGTTCGAGAAGCTTCCCGATTATTGTAGATCGTTTTGTTAAGATTGCGCGCAAGACGCGAACACTCGAGCTTATTCTAGAACTTGCGCGACAACCAGCGATAACGCTGGAATATTCGACGGCACATGTATAAATGCAGACGCGCTTCACCGCTTGTCAGTTGATCGACTGTCGACGCTCTGCTCGCCGCTATCAGTCTATTGCTGTAGTTTACCTTTCAGTTTTCCGGCCACAAGTTCGGCCAAATAAAGAGTTTCATCTTTGACGTGCTGACTGCTGCCTTCGTCGACGTCACGACCACGTGACAATGTACATTTTGAAGAAGCGTGAATGATAAGAGCAGTAAAACACTGTACAACAGCATCAATTCCCAAAAAAATATGTCAGCCCTAGAGATACTAGTAATAGATCAGAACTCCTCTCAATCGGCTGCGTCAACCTTCCACCGAGGAGCCTGCGGTGAAAAGTCGTTTTCTATTTGTGTTCCCAGAAATACTGGGAAATGGTTGCTCCCATACGGGTTACTAAACACTTCCCCATTAAAATGAAATAAAAGAGTGGGAGAGACAATGCTACGATCAACGGATTATTATGCTTCGTTCACGAGGCCAAAAAACATAGGCTTGCCCCACTAAAAGGGGAAAATTCTCAATGAGACGACCCCTCGCCGCTGCGAGATTGCCGAGAACAAGGTAAGGTTCTGGCAATTTGTCTATAAATAACTGAAATTCATATATGCATAGCTGGTAATGGGGGGGTGTAGACTAAGCAAATGGCAATGATACAAAAGGGATAACTGCACTACCTGACAGACACGTAACAACCATAGACAGACACAGGCGCAGTGTGTGCGTCTATGGTTGTTACGTGTCTGTCAGGTAGCGCAGTTATGCCTTTCGTATTAAGATACACCAACTCACCCAGCAACAAGTTCTTCTAAATGGCAATGAGTTTGTTCAAAAGTATAGCTCGAACAGCCACTGCTCTCAGTGCCATTCGCAGTAGGAGGTGCTTGCATGCTACCTTTCTGTCCAGATGGATACACTGCCAGATGGCTACACAGTCTGGCTACACTGCCAGATGATGCAACAGCATCTTGGCGATATTTGCGGAAAATAACATACTCGTCAAGGAAATTGATGAGTGTTGAATTTAGGTGGGCTTCCTGCACACACGGCACCCTTGGGCACAATTTGCTTATAAGTTCTTGTACATACGGAATGCCAGGGGTCATGTCCCCTGGCATTCCGTTTTGCTATTGTGCATGTTACAAGTGAGTTAGTGCTGCGTGTCTCAAAAAGAAGACTGATTTACTTTACAGGGCCTTTGTCAGGCCCTGTAAAAGAGGTTTTGTCTTTTTTGGAGCAGTCGTGAGAGCCTCGCCGTTCTTTAGGCACTGTCTGCACCGTCCAATTTTGACTGGTGCACAATTTTGCCTCATGCGAGGTGCTGGACACGCGCTCTAAAGAGCGACGCGTACATCAAATACACTTCGTCTCGAGCGACGAAGTCTTTGACCCCACCGGGTTGTACGTCAAAGGGACCTTCGTGGCCTCTGCGGTGCCTTGGCTGCTGCCACAGCTTGTAGAGGCCATTGGTGTGGTCAGGATCAAAGGAGGCAGGGCAGCCTTGGCTGCTCCCACAGTGGGGGCACTTTGTGTAGCTTCGGCGGCCACATGATTCAGATTCTTTATTTTTCTTGAATTACACCAAGAAAGGTACAGAAGCTAAAGGTATAGCAATACCTGACAAAAGGCCTCTGTACCCGTTTTAGAGAAATATTAAACAACAAATACATAGCAAACTTTTCGCAACATACCAAAACATTGTTTAAATCTAGGATGTAAAGATATACAAAAAGCTCGATAAGTTCACAGCTCGCTAAGAATTTGAAAGAATACCTAGGGATAGAACTTGAAAAGGTTCCTTTGTACAGAAGTAACAAACAATATGTAAAACGAGTAAATACATGCTAAGTACATTTTGGTTAACACAACATTTGTGTCAAAATATAAATAAATGAAATAAGTAACCAACAAATAAGGCAAAAAGGTAAAAGCACAAGTGCTTCTAAAGAAATGCACGGTAGGCCATTATCTACAAGGAAAAATGCACATACATAATAAAGGAAGTAACATGTATTTTAATCTGATAACCTGGAAGTGAATGCTTTATTGATCAACACCCTCTTTAGTTGTTTCTTAAAAAGGTTTGGACTAACGTCGAAGTCCAAGTCACGTTCTAATTTATTAAGAAGCGACATGGTTTGATATTTCAGATATTGCTTTCCATAATTAGTCCGCGTTATTGGCACGTGGTGCTTTTGATCTCTAAAGTAGTACGTTGATTTATTATTACTGTTATTAACATATGACTTTTCACAATGTAGTGATTGAAGTAATTTAAAATAAAATATTTGGTCAGCCCTTAATATATTATACTTTAGAAATAATGAAGGTTTTCTAAGGTCCCGTGGTTTGCCCCTATAGCGTTCAAAGCAGCGTAGTACCCGTTTTTGTAGAGTTACTAGTTTGTTGTAATTGCCTTGCGTTGTCGTTCCCCATACTAAATTTCCATAGCATGCTTTTGAATAAAACAGCACATAATACATAGTTATCATTAGGCGCACAGGGATGAAAGGGGCCGCTTTGTATAAACATCCCACACATTTTGCCAGTTCCACTGCTAGGCTATTGTTATGTGCATTCCACGATAGGTGTTCTTCAAATATTATACCGAGAAATTTTTGCGTGGTGACTCTACTTATAGACGCCACTTCAAAAGTAATTTTCAACTCTCTATCATTTTATGCACTGCATGAAACATGATGTATGTTGTCTTTTTTGCATTTAACTGCATCCGATTTTCCCTTAACCAGCATGAAAGAGATGATAAGTAATAATTTACACTTGATTCGAGCGTCGTTAGGTCTTTCGACTCAAAGAATACGTTTGTGTCGTCCGCAAACATAATTATTTCAGGAGAATCACGGATATTTACCAAATCGTTCACATAAAGCAAGAATAAAAGGGGCCCTAGAATTGATCCTTGCAGAACACCTTGTGTTAACATTAGTTGGGAAGAAGTGGTGTTATTTACCTTGACTACTTGAAAACGATTTTTTAAGTAATTTTCAACTAGGCTTAACGCCGTCCCCCATATGCCATACCTTGAAAGTTTGTTAAGCAATATATCATGATGAATGCAGTCAAACGCCTTTTTGAAGTATAAAAACAAACCGAGCATATATTTTCTGCTCTCAATAGTCGTTATTATTTATCTTTAATAAAAAATTCGGCAGGTCCCACGTATCGTGGGAGTCGATGTTATGCGAAGCATGCGGCGGGTATGTGGCCGTGGCGTAACTTTTTTTACTGAGCGACACGTTACAAAATGACGCTAAAGATTTGTATAAATTTTATACGTACACTTATATATGTTGAAGAGCCGCATATGTGTTATATAACCAGTTGTTTACGGTTGGGTAATGCTGCCAATGGCAACGTGGGTATTACCAACACCAGAAGCGGTAAGCTGAGATGTAGTGCTTATACGTGTCCCGAGAACGCACGCACGTTTCACGAACCCGTGTGCATGTGTGCAAGAAGTTCTGGACAGTTCTTGAACAAGGGCATCATCACCGTGATCAGTGAGCACCAGCAGCTGGTCATGACTTGTTATAGGATCCGGTCGTGATCATGGTGACGAGGGGTCCATGTATCGTGAAGTATGTGGTATAATAGAGCTGTTGGAATTCGTGAATGCCTCGGTCATTTCGTCGACAAATTGTCTGTCGATAGAGCCGGCGACATGTCGGAACCTGAAGCCACCCTTCGCGTTGGTGAGGTATAGGCCGTCGAGGCTGGTAGGCCTGGATAGTGCTACGTGGACCAACATCAGTGGATGGCATTTGTCGTATTCGTAGACTACCTGGGCGTATGTGGCCTACGTAGCCTAGTCTGCAAAGCGGCTGTCAATCTGTCTGGCATCACCCTCGGTCAGCATGAGGCCATCGCCCAGCCTCGTAAGAAATGAAGAGGACACTGCGTCGTTCTAGTGGGCGAAGTGCACTTTACGGTGCGGTGATGTGGATATCATATGTAACTTTCGTTAATGTATTTCTCCGAGGTAGAGTAATGCTTCAATATAGCTTGCTGAACCATAGGAATACAAACGTAATGTTTATTAGACTGCTATAAAATTGGAGCCAACACTGGAACTTCAGACGTTAATCTGATATGACGCCTGTATCGCAGGAGTACACGTCGTAGGAGTATCATGTAGTGTTTATTGCTTTCTTAGAAAATTAGATAGCCGGCACCACAACCACAATTGACGTTGCACCGATATTACGCCTGCGTAGGCTCCTTTTCCAAACCAAGTTATAGACCTGGCGTGGCTCAGTGGTAGAATACCTGATTGCCACGCAGAATGCTTGGGTTCGATTCCTGCTGGGATCCTAATTTTTATTCCTTCCA